>NC_140181.1:76645479-76660479 GCF_963971535.1 Notolepis coatsorum
ACCAAGACATCAGAGACATATACTTCAACCTGCCCACTATACCAAGACATCAGAGACATATACTTCAACCTGCCCACTATACCAAGACATCAGAGACATATACTTCAACCTGCCCACTATACCAAGACATCAGAGACATATACTTCAACCTGCCCACTATACCAAGACATCAGAGACATATACTTCAACCTGCCCACTATACCAAGACATCAGATACATATACTTCAACCTGCCCACTATACCAAGACATCAGAGACATATACTTCAACCTGCCCACTATACCAAGACATCAGATACATATACTTCAACCTGCCCACTATACCAAGACATCAGAGACATATACTTCAACCTGCCCACTATACCAAGACATCAGATACATATACTTCAACCTGCCCACTATACCAAGACATCAGAGACATACTTCCCACAAATTGCAAACACCCAAAGAGACTTTGAAAACATGGAAAACAACTTAAAACTCCCATACCTACTGGGAGTGCGTGGGGGGGGGGGGGGGGGGGGGAGAGAGATAGAGAGAGTGTTTGTGTGGGGGGGTGGAGAGAAAGAGAGAGAGTGTTTGTGTGTGGGGGGGGGGGGGTGGAGAGAGAGAGAGAGAGTGTTTGTGTGTGGGGGGGGGGGGTGGAGAGAGAGAGAGAGAGTGCTTGTGTGTGGGGGGGGGGGGTGGAGAGAGAGAGAGTGTGTGTGTGGGGGGGGGGGGGGGTGAAGGGGCAGGACTGACAGGCTGAAGGGTCATCATGGATGCCCAGCGGTGAACTGCTCTAGCTCCCTAATGGGAATGCTGTCAGAGCCTCTTCCCCTCTCCCCTGATCCCGCCCCCCATGGGATAACGGACACCAAACACACCAATCACAGCTCCTCTCTACCTGCCCTGACAATAGTGACAGGCCCTGCGCTCCTCTCCCCTGATCCCGCCCCCCATGGGATAACGGACACCAAACACACCAATCACAGCTCCTCTCCACCTGCTCTGACCATTGACGATGACGATGGTGATGAAGAGAACAACACCGGCTGAAGGGGAAACTTCCAGAGGAAACGTTCAAAGTCAAACCGTCTGAACTTCCTCTGCGTGACGAAGGTGAGGAGAGAATGCACGGTAATAATTTACAATCATACATCATACGACCATATGCATTACTTTATAGGTAAATACCTTTTTTTCTTTTACCTATATTGGATTATGGCGATATTTTATATATGAATTGCCCATAATCACATATTCGTGCTTTAGACACAATATCTCACGCTGCTTTACAGTTTTACTTTTAAACCAACATTGTTCAATATTACACTTACTGTACACTTACTGTATATATTTACTGTATATTTTATATTAGAATGCATGCATAACATAGGAAATGTATATCCCGGACCGTATTTTATTCTTAGGCTTATTTGATTCTTTATTCTTAGGCTTATTTTTATTCCTATTCCTGACTTTTGTTTTTGACTACCTAAATGTTTACTGGTTACTGTGAGCGATCTGTACTGTAGTGCCACATGTCCCTCGGGGTGAATAAAGTATTTATATTATATTATATTCTATCTATTCTATTCTAACAACAGCTCATGCCTCACACGGTGTGCTGTATGAAGGGTCAGGTCAGGTCAGTCTGTGAGCTGTATGAAGGGTCAGGTCACACTGTGAGCTGTATGAAGGGTCAGGTCAGGTCAGTCTGTGTGCTGTATGAAGGGTCAGGTCAGTCTGTGAGCTGTATGAAGGGTCAGGTCAGTCTGTGAGCTGTATGAAGGGTCAGGTCAGTCTGTGAGCTGTATGAAGGGTCAGGTCAGTCTGTGAGCTGTATGAAGGGTCAGGTCAGTCTGTGAGCTGTATGAAGGGTCAGGTCAGTCTGTGTGCTGTATGAAGGGTCAGGTCAGTCTGTGTGCTGTATGAAGGGTCAGGTCAGTCTGTGAGCTGTATGAAGGGTCAGGTCAGTCTGTGAGCTGTATGAAGGGTCAGGTCAGTCTGTGAGCTGTATGAAGGGTCAGGTCAGTCTGTGAGCTGTATGAAGGGTCAGGTCAGTCTGTGAGCTGTATGAAGGGTCAGGTCAGTCTGTGAGCTGTATGAAGGGTCAGGTCAGTCTGTGTGCTGTATGAAGGGTCAGGTCAGTCTGTGAGCTGTATGAAGGGTCAGGTCAGTCTGTGTGCTGTATGAAGGGTCAGGTCAGTCTGTGAGCTGTATGAAGGGTCAGGTCAGTCTGTGAGCTGTATGAAGGGTCAGGTCAGTCTGTGAGCTGTATGAAGGGTCAGGTCAGTCTGTGAGCTGTATGAAGGGTCAGGTCAGTCTGTGTGCTGTATGAAGGGTCAGGTCAGTCTGTGAGCTGTATGAAGGGTCAGGTCAGTCTGTGAGCTGTATGAAGGGTCAGGTCAGTCTGTGAGCTGTATGAAGGGTCAGGTCAGTCTGTGTGCTGTATGAAGGGTCAGGTCAGTCTGTGAGCTGTATGAAGGGTCAGGTCAGTCTGTGAGCTGTATGAAGGGTCAGGTCACACTGTGAGCTGTATGAAGGGTCAGGTCAGTCTGTGAGCTGTATGAAGGGTCAGGTCACACTGTGAGCTGTATGAAGGGTCAGGGCCAGATGAAGACATACTGTACGTTCATGTTATGTGTTTGTATACAAAGCCATCCTTGGGCAGCTACAGTATCAACTTACATAAACACTTTACTTATTCAACCAAGAGGTGGACGTTACAATCTGAGATCACAAGATAATATCTCACATCATGTTCCCACTGTCAGAACTGAACGATATCACATCACTGTCAGAGCTGAACGATATATCACATCACTGTCAGAACTGAACGATATCTCACATCATGTTCCCACTGTCAGAACTGAACGATATCTCACATCATGTTCCCACTGTCAGAGCTGAACGATATCATATCACTGTCAGAGCTGAACGATATCATATCACTGTCAGAGCTGAACGATATCACATCACTGTCAGAACTGAATGATATCATATCACTGTCAGAGCTGAACAATATCTCATATCACTGTCAGAGCTGAACGATATCATATCACTGTCAGAGCTGAACGATATCATATCACTGTCAGAGCTGAACGATATCATATCACTGTCAGAGCTGAACGATATCATATCACTGTCAGAGCTGAATGATATCATATCACTGTCAGAGCTGAACGATATCTCACATCATGTTCCCACTGTCAGAGCTGAACGATATCATATCACTGTCAGAGCTGAACGATATCTCACATCATGTTCCCACTGTCAGAGCTGAACGATATCTCACATCATGTTCCCACTGTCAGAGCTGAACGATATCACTGTCAGAGCTGAACAATATCATATCACTGTCAGAGCTGAACGATATCATATCACTGTCAGAGCTGAACGATATCATATCACTGTCAGAGCTGAACGATATCTCACATCACTGTCAGAGCTGAACGATATCTCACATCATGTTCCCACTGTCAGAGCTGAACGATATCATATCACTGTCAGAGCTGAACGATATCATATCACTGTCAGAGCTGAACGATATCATATCACTGTCAGAGCTGAACGATATCTCACATCATGTTCCCACTGTCAGAGCTGAACGATATCATATCACTGTCAGAGCTGAACGATATCATATCACTGTCAGAGCTGAACGATATCTCACATCATGTTCCCACTGTCAGAGCTGAACGATATCTCACATCATGTTCCCACTGTCAGAGCTGAACGATATCTCACATCATGTCCCCACTGTCAGAGCTGAATGATATCTCACATCACTGTCAGAGCTGAATGATATCATATCACTGTCAGAACTGAACGATATCTCACATCACTGTCAGAACTGAATGATATCATATCACTGTCAGAACTGAATGATATCATATCACTGTCAGAACTGAACGATATCTCACATCACTGTCAGAACTGAACGATATCTCACATCACTGTCAGAGCTGAATGATATCATATCACTGTCAGAACTGAATGATATCTCACATCACTGTCAGAACTGAACGATATCTCACATCACTGTCAGAGCTGAATGATATCATATCACTGTCAGAGCTGAACAATATCTCACATCACTGTCAGAACTGAATGATATCATATCACTGTCAGAGCTGAATGATATCTCACATCACTGTCAGAACTGAATGATATCTCACATCACTGTCAGAGCTGAACAATATCTCACATCACTGTCAGAGCTGAACAATATCTCGCCATTGTGGGGTGGCTATGGCTCAGGGGTAGAGCGGGGCGTCCAATGATCCAAGGGTTGGTGGTTCGAATCCCGCTCAAGCCCATGTCCATCCCATTGCCGTTGTGTCCTTGGGCAAGACACTTAACCTACTTGCCTCGTATGAATGTGTATACATGTGAATGAATGTTGGTGGTGGTCGGAGGGGCTGTAGGTGTTGATTATTCGCCACGCTTCCGTGAGTCTGCCTCAGGGCAGCTCTGGCTGCAATTGTAGCTTACCACCACCGGTATGACTGTGTATGAACGAATAATGGACTCTGTGAAGCGCTCTGAGTCAGAGAAGAGCGCTATATAAATCCAATCCATTATTATTATTATTATTATTATCACTGTCAGAGCTGAATCTGGGAGACGTGAATTCAGCCGTGCTCCTCACTGGAGTTCCTCAGGGAAATTCATCATTTTAGAAACTAGAAACTATTTAAAGCCATCAATAGGGAATTTCCTCCCTCAACTTGAAGGAAGTCCACCGGGAGAAGGAAACATTTCATCCACTGAATTGAGAATAAAAGGTAGACTCGTTTTTGTTCTTGATATCTATTTTTCTGCCCCCACCAAAAATATTTAGAATTTGAGATTTCGACAAGAATCAGATTTAATGGGCAGAGTCGACATGACAGAGGTTCCACAAGCAGGGTTTTAAAGTTTTTATATCTTTTATTTAACCAGAGAAATCACATTGTTCTTTTCAAGTGGGCCCTGGTGACGAAAAAGGAACAATACAGAATGTTCTGCATAATAGAAGACGAAAACAAACTCAAATAAAGAACACACAGATATTAAAAAGTAAAGAAAATATTTTGATTTCTCATGAAAAAGACTAAATTAAAAACATGACAAATCCTTCTTTAAAATGATGAATTCCAATGAGGAACTCTAGCCTCAAATCCTCCTGTTATTTGTGACTTTGACTATACAGATTGTTATTTGTGATTTTGACTATACAGATTGTTATTTGTGACTTTGACTATACATATTGTTATTTGTGACTTTGACCATACAGATTGTTATTTGTGTAGAACTATTTTTCACATTCTTACCCTGGAGAGAAAGAGCTTCTCTGTACTTCTCAGAAATCTGAGTTGCATTTATGATGTCACTAACAGGTTGAACCCATCGTCCTGAACTATGGCAGAATGCAGGGTCCTCCGAGGAGAGGGCTGTATGTCTTAAGATGGCTTTAAATAGTTTCTTTACTTCAAGAAGAAAGGTGAATATAAATACATGTCTTCAGCGTACGTACGCTGGCCACCCAGAACAGTTTCACCTTCCATCAAATCTCACGCTCACAAGGTTTTCTGAAAAGTTGACAGCCCTGTGATTTAATGGAAAAATAAAATGGCAGTTGAGCTAAAAGGGAGCTGTCAATCAAGCGTGATCTGACCACACCCCCCACAATCATGAGAAACTGTCTGAGCAGCCAAATGAGTTGCTTCTGAGCTGGGTTTTATAATAGTTATTAACGTTTTTAATCATTCAAATATGGCTAATATTCACATATTTCTGTGGTGCAAGAAACTATTTAATTAAAATGTGTTTTTGTCAAATGTTCTGCCGCAATGTCATCAGATGGGAGCTCCGCCCACAATGTTACTCAGAACAGGTTCAGCTCCTTCTGTTTTCAGGTCACTTCCTTCACAAACATCCCAGACAATACTTTCTACTGGTATGACAAGCCGCCACTCAAACTGTGGCCAACCCCTGTGCCACGCCATGATGTTTGTCGTCGGTTGATGATTTATTGGAGAAATGCCTGTCAAAATGGCGTCTGCGTTATTCATTCATATACACTGAGTGTTCACTGCAAATCAGATTTGATTTGATTTGATTTGTGTTCACTACATTGGGCCTTCAGTTCAGTGGCGTCGCATGGGTAAAATAACAGGGGAAGCCAAAAAAAATTATTAAAAAAAAAATTATTAAATTTTTTTATTAATTTTTTTCTTTTTTTTTTTTTAGTCAAGCAGTCACCATGTACACTACAGTATGGCTCGGCGGGCAGTCAAACTTTCTTTTTATTTATTTAACAGATTGCAGAATGGGTACAATACAGTACGGCTCAATACACACAATTGTATAAGGGGATGCAGACCAGAGAAAGACGTTTGTCTTGTTTACATCAGGGTCATTAATACTGCTGGAGCATTGGTTCATTTTTGGTCAGATTTTTCCTTGCACGATTTTGCGCGCCGCGTGGGAGCAAATTCGAGACACATATTCGGTTGCGAAAAGGTGTCCCACGGTCTCCTCTATGGCCGTGAAAATGTTCACGCGGATCGGAATCACGGCGCGCCCGTGGGACACTTTTCCGTTTCGGCGAGTTTATTCCACGCTTTCTGTTTTCCTTTCCTAAGCATTTTAGGGGCTACATGTGAATGAGTAAAAGCTGCGGGACGCCCAGATGTTTCCACGATAGAAAGCTCGCGTGGATCCCATAATAGGCTCACTTAATACAGCGTTTTTAAAATCATGCGACATTTTCAGGGTCGCGAGCCGACCTTTTCCCCTCGTTTTCGATGATGGAAGTGATTTAGGAAAAGCTTCGGCACGCCGAGAGGTCCCGTGGATTTAATCTCGCGAGGATCGGGGCAATATTCGGCCCGTGGGAACAGTTACGGGTTAATACAATGTTCAGAGTGCAGAGGGGAGGTGTGCAGAGGGGATTCCACACTCATGATTCTTCTCACAGCCCCGTTTTAAACTTTTAGGGTGTGGCAGTCAGCTCGAATCTGATTGGCTAGGATCGGATTTGACTCTATAATGCTGGAAGCCTGGAGAAAGAGACCTACCTCCTGCCTCTCTCCTATACTAGCTGCAGTGAGCACAGTGAGCCTGACAGTGTGTTAGAGGGAGTGAGAAGGAGAAGAGGGAGACATAAAAAAAATAAAAAAAAAATAATAACACATGAAAAAGAATGTAACCTATATTAATTTTTTTTTTTTTTTTTTTTTTTTTTTCATATTTGATATTCATATTTTAATATTAGGGAGGCATGGCTTCCGTTGGCTTCCATAAGGATTCGCCACTGCTTCAGTTATATATAATATATATAAATCTGTGTGTAGGTTATTGATGTTCATATGATTTGCCGACCTTGGGAGGGAGGGGGGATAGTTAGTGTGGGAAATAATATTTGTACCAATGTACCATATATTTTGGGGGGAAATAAAACAAAAAGAAGTTTATGAAAGAAAGAAAGAAAGAAAGAAAGAAAGAAAGAAAGAAAGAAAGAAAGAAAGAAAGAAAGAAAGAAAGAAAGAAAGAAAGAAAGAAAGAAAGAAAGAAAGAAAGAAAGAAAGAAAGAAAGAAAGAAAGAAAGAAAGCAAGAAAGCAAGAAAGAAAGAAAGAAAGAAAGAAAGAAAGAAAGAAAGAAAGAAAGAAAGAAAGAAGAAAGAAAGAAAGAAAGAAAGAAAGAAAGAAAGAAAGCAGGTCTCTCCTGCTCAGCCTCAGCTAATGATCCACACGGACGGTATGCAGAGCGCTCACTCCTACTGACAGATGGAAATAACATGTGACCTGCGAGGAGAGCAGGGTCACACGTCTCCCTCTCTCCTCTCTCTCTCTCTCTCTCTCTCTCTCTCTCTCTCTCTCTCTCTCTCTCCTCTCTCTCTCTCTCTCTCTCTCTCTCTCTCTCTCTCTCTCTCCCTCTCTCTCTCTCTCTCTCTCTCTCAGCGCCTCCTCGTTCGCCCGAGCCGCCCTCCTTCCTCTGTCAGGAGTGAGAGGGGGGTCAAGGTCATGCGTTGAGACTGACTGCTGGAAGCCCCTCTAATGAGTCTTATTCAGGACCGAGGAGAGAGAGAGAGAGAGAGAGAGAGAGAGAGAGAGAGAGAGAAGAGAGAGAGAGAGAGAGAGAACTGGAAGTGTTGCTTAGCGGCAGGAGACCGGGGCTTTAAGCCTATTGTACTACAGTGCAGCTAGTGGCTCTTCTCCCTGTTATTTCGCTGCATGGATCATTGTAACCAGGTTTAAACCGTGCAATAGTAGCCCTTGTTGTAAGTTAAAAAGCCCCGATTCGCCCCCTGAAATTGGATAATTTTCAGACGAGGGAGTGGATAAAACTGTGGTGTTTAACGCTCCTGTTTTATTCCATTTTCTGAAGCGGCCGACAGACGACTCCTGGGTCGATCTGACCCGCTGCGTGTCGTTAAACGATCCAGACAGGGGGCAGAAAAACCCACGTCCTGATAAACACCGTTTGTACCTCTTCACCAGGGGGTGTAAAAAGTACCCAGAAGTTAAGTGAAAGTATGGGTATACCGTCTCAAAATCGTACTCGAGTATTTGGCTTAAAAACTCACTCGAGTAAAAGTCTAAAAGTTTCTACCTTGTGAATGTACTTGAGTACAAAAAAGTTGAAGTAAAAAAGTGTTTCTATTCCGGGGGGATGAAATGTTCCGTTTCGTCCTCTTCATCACTCGTACTTGTTTGGGGCCGTCTTCTGTAGCTCGTCACTCTGACTGTCTATTCTTCTGATAGCAGGTGTTTAATCAAAGATCCCCGCTTTCTAGTCTTGCACAAGGACCAATCAGCATGGGTATGGGCGGGTTCATTTTCCATTGATGGGGATTTGATTGGCTGTTTTTATTTTTTTATTATTATTACCTTTTTTCCATTTTTCTCCCATCCTAATGTTAGTCATTATGCCAATTCCCAATCCCCTTCCTGGTTGTTGTGCACTTACCCCCTACCGTCGGTCTGGGAGGGTGGAGACTATCACATGCTTCCCTCCGACACATGTGCAGCCAGCCCACCGCTTCTTTTCACCTGGCAGCGCGGACTCTCACTGAGAGAGTGTAACGTGTGGAAGGTCCCACTACCTCTCTTAGATCCTCCCTTGCTGTGCAGGCGCCCCGACCGAACTGTAGGAGTCGCTGTTTACAACGACCAGGACCCACCCACCAGCTTTCCCACCCCTAACACTGCCAATTGTGTTAGTATGGACGGTCGACCAAGCCGGAGGCACCACAGCTGGATTCGATCCCACTGTCTCGGCGGTGGTAGACAGACGCGTAGTCCGCTGCGCTACCCGGCCGCCCGGCTGTGTTAAAATAAAGTGCGGCCGCAGGATTAATAACGTTAACATTAGTTCGGCCAGAGAAACAAATATACTAATTAAAATTGTTGGACCTGCGAGATTTGTATTTTGTAGGTCTGCATTTTAAATGTAAGCAGTAAAAAGTATATATTTTTTCTCTGAAATGTAATTGAGTAAAAGTAGAAGTATACAAACCTACAAATCCCCAAAACAGTACTTAAGTATTGTAACAAAGTACAATTACTCAAGTACTTTACACCCCTGCTCTTCATTTGACTCACATATCATGGTTCCATTAAGGATCACGAGACGCCTCTTCTGTTCATGTTCACTTAAATACCCCAGAACGACAAAAACAAAAGAAACCAACAAAAACAAGAAATGTATTGGCAAGATGGAAAATTGTCTTCCTGTACAGAAATATATCCTGTGATTAGTAGAAAGGCGGCTGTGGAAGCTGTTTTCTTATACATTTTGGAGTCGGACTATGGTGATGTGATTTATAGACTTTAGAGATTATGCTCAACTCTTAAACCACTGGACTCTGTCTATCATTCTGCTCTTAGATGTATTACTGGTGACAGATATGATACCCACCACTGTGTCCTTTATGAAAAGATTGGACGGCCTTCTCTGGTTCATTGGTATTCATTTATTTGTAAAGCCCTCTTACTGTACATCACAAACTGTTGGAATGGAATCTTGGAGCCTATTCTCTATTACTCAGTGTATTATCGAGTATAAATAAAGATTGAATGAATTCTACACATTCCAATGACTGGTTGGTTCTTATGTTTTCCTTTGTTGCTTCCGACACCCGGAATGTCCTCCGACTGAAGCTGAAGGTTCTTCCTTCGCTTGCTGCGTTCAAAAGTATGATCTCAAGTTCAAGTTTCAAGTTTCTTTATTAGTTGTCATACAAAAATACAGAATACTTTTACATGAAATGCTTTTTTCTGTTTTTTCTTTTTTTACCACTGTGTGTCGACTTGTAACTGTCTTACCTGCTTTTTTATTGTTTATTATTATTCACTGTGCCCATATGTATGTATGCCATTGCAGATGAACTGTCTTGTTTCGGAGCTTGTCGTCGCTGTACATGAGGGTACTTACGAGTTTGAAAAATAACGGTTTGAAATTGAATGAAATGTATCTTGGTGCCAGACGAGGAGTAAGTGGGGTCAGGGTCAGGGTTCAGGGGTCAGGGTTCACTTCCTGGATGTCCTCATCTCGTCGTCTAGAGGTCAGGGTTCATGGTCCCTCCTTGGTTGGGTCACCGGGAGGAGCGGGAGGGCAGCTGTGACCTATGGCCTGGGGTCAGATCCAGAACTATGCTACTATCCCTATATTACTACCTACTATGCTAATATGTCTCTACTGTACCTACTATGCTAATATGTCTCTACTGTACCTACTATGCTAATATGTCTCTACTGTACCTACTATGCTAATATGTCTCTACTGTACCTACTATGCTAATATGTCTCTACTGTACCTACTATGCTAATATGTCTCTACTGTACCTACTATGCTAATATGTCTCTACTGTACCTACTATGCTAATATGTCTCTACTGTACCTACTATGCGAATATGTCTCTACTGTACCTACTATGCTAATATGTCTATACTGTACCTACTATGCTAATATGTCTCTACTGTACCTAATATGCTAATGTGTCTCTACTGTACCTACTATGCTAATATGTCTCTACTGTACCTAATATGCTAATATGTCTCTACTGTACCTACTATGCTAATATGTCTCTATTGTACCTACTATGCTAATATGTCTATACTATACCTACTATGCTAATATGTCTCTACTACTCTGCACTCCCAGGCTGTTTGAACGTTGTTACTGACCCTTAGCTGCCACTGGCCCGGACTGGCCATCGGGAGCACCGGGAGTTTTCCCGTGGCCTGGCCTGCACAGATAAAAAATAAAAATAAAAAAAAAATTAAAAAAATTATAATTTTTTTTTTTTTGCCAGGCCATTGTTTCTAGTTGTGGCGGCGGCGCGGCGCGATAGTTAGATAACCTAGGTGGGTGGGGAACAACCAGGATTTCAGAGAGTTGGAGAACTATCTGACTCTCTCCCTCGGATCACACACACACAATGGAGCCGTGCTGCCGCTTGTGATTGGTGGAGGCGGGACCATATGGTATTGTGCTCTTGCTCTGTTTGAATAGGTGAAGAGAGTGGTTAACTGTATTATAATAGTAAATAGACAAATATGTTGTGCTCGTGCTTTTTCTTTTTGAAGGTGGAGAGAGTAGCATTGCTAGTGCCACAACAGTTTTATTTGAGGTTCATAACAGTACATTGTACTAAGCAATTGTTGGCTCATTAGTTTGTGATTCACATGCACTAAAATTCACCAGAATGCAGGAAATTAAGTATTTTTTTTTTGTATTTTTTTTTTTTATTATTTTTTAAACAAACACATAAACAAACATGACAACACACAATAGGATATACAAATACACATATGCTCCAGCTCGTACCCCCCTCTCCCGGACCCCCATTGGATAATCCAACCATTATAATTTGTTCCTAACCAGACACTACCATTATATGCTGGCTTTTATTCTCTCCACCACTTCTAACCACATTGCCATTTTGGATTAATTGAGACCCAAAATTCTAGCTGTTGATATTTCTTGATAAATCACATCGAGATATGTAAGAATCCAGACCTTACGGCAAAATTTTTCCGGTTGAAACCATCGTGATGCTATCAGCTTTTTAGCCACTGTGATACCGGATAAAACCAATCTCTTTAGCTGTGGAGGTACTGCATGCTCAAAGACATCATTCAGCAGTAATACAGAGGGGTGTACAGGTATATCCAGAGTTAAGAGATTTGACAATTGCTGGGTCACTTCTTTCCAAAATATCTTAACTGGTGGGCAGTCCCAGTACATGTGCATAAATGTCCCTTCATCCCCATTTGTACATACGGAGCATTTGGAGTCTTGTTTAAGACCCATTTTGTTCAGTCTTATAGGAGTTAAGTATGTCCTGTGAATATAGTTAAGATTGATTTGTTGATGGTCCGGGTTCCTTGATGCAAGGCGTACATTTGCCCAGGCTTCTTGCCAGTCAAAGTCTATCTCCAGGTCTGGTATATCCCTCCTCCAGACTGAGTCTAGATGTAGGGTTTCATACGAGGCCGTTAGTAATTGATGATAAAAATCTGAAACAAAACCTCTCGATGACTCTCTTTCATAGAAGAATTTGTGGTATCTGTGGTGTACAATTGGTATCCTTAATGGAACACTGTGAGCCTTCAAACATGCCAATAACTGTGCGTAAAAATAATATGAGGACTTGGTGAGATTAAATTTTTTGCATATCTCATAAAAACTACAAAAACCCTGTTTGTTGAAAACATCTCCTAATGTGTGTATGCCTTGCTTTTCCCATCTAGGGAATCTTATAGGTTGTTTTCCAATCAAGAGTGCATTGTTATTGAATAAGGGAGTATGATTATGCCATTTATGTGGGATACAGTATTTTTTTTGTGTTTCACGCCATATCCGGATTGCATGAGTGATTATGGGGCCAAATTTCCGTTCGCATTGCTTAATTGAAATTAAGTCTTTGTAACAAAAAAAATCCTGGTGGGGGACCCCCAGACCCCCCGCTTAAAAGTGGCCTGACTGGGGCTATATTTCGCGCTATATCTCCCGGTATGAATTATTTCCCCAGTCCGGCCCTGGCTGCCAGAGTTGTATCTTCCTTCCTGCTGTTGGACACAACTTGTAAGTTGCTTTGGATAAAAGCGTCAACAGCTAAATGTACTTCCTTATGTAACACAACGACACGCTCTGGGCTTGACTTCTGTGTTTTCAAGATGGTGGCTCGCCGATAAGAACGCTCCCCCTGTAGTGTGCAATGGCGTCCTTTTGGCTAAATATGCCTTGTTTTATAAATGTGTATTGATAACATAGTGCTGTAATACAATGTTCTGATAAATATGCATGATCAAGTTCAACAACGTGTGCTTTTATTTTGATATTCCTTAATTCCACGTTTGAAATTACACGATACATTAAGTATGGGGTCCCAACAAATAATCCTAAATAAAATGGGGTATGGAAAAGTTTGAAAACCCCTGTTCTAAATAGACCACTTTACAAATATCAGCCTACCTTTTGTTTTATTCAATGTGTTTATACTGTATTACTGGTACATTTTGGTCAAATCTAATTATTTTCTTCATGAAAACAAGATTTGATTTTTTTATCCACTTTTTCTCCCATTTTAAATGTTTCTCCCATCCCAATTTCGTATCATCCAATTCAACCCTCCCCTGTCTCGAACGCTGTTTCTTGCCTCCCACAAGCCGGCTGCAATGTGGACTAAGTCATACATAGCACGAGTCCCCTCCGGTACTTGAGGTAACAGCAGTCGCATCTTTTCACCTGCGCGGCGCGATCTTTCAGCGTCAGGGGTCTGGGCTTTGGAGGGGCCCTGCCCCCGTCGCTTCCTGATTCTACTGCGCAGGCGCACCAACCGACCTGTAGGAGTCGCTGTCCACAACTCCCGATCCCCACCCATCGGTTTCCCACCCCCTAATACTGCCAATGTGTATTAGTACGGACGACCAGCTAAACTGAAAGCAATGTGGAGCGCTGGGCTCGAACAGGCGAACCCAGCGTCTCCAGTATTTGTGGTGAGCCCCTTGCCCACTGCACCACGTAGCCACCCAAGAAAACAAGATTTGATCTTAAAACGAATATATTTTCAACAAAGGAGCTCTGGCACTCACTCTGGTGATTGGTTTTTACACTTAATGTTCCTGGAGTTTGCCCTGAATTATGAAAATCTGCTTTTAGCTTCTGTGCCCCAGAAACATGGACGGTTTTGCAATACATTACATTAGGGCTCAAATTCATTAGTATCTCTTGGTCAGTTTAAATCTCTAATAGCAAACCACTTTTCTTTGGCCATACAATGAAAAACGTACTTTGCTAGTCCGCCCTTCACACAAAATCACACAGATCACACAATACTTAACTAGAATGAACAACTTAAATACAAGCAAATGCAACAAAGAAGGAGATCTTATAAAAAATGGTAGAATATATAAACAAAGCGGGGCTCGCAACTCACTTTTGATGCTCCAAGGTGTTTTAATTGTGACAAAAAATTGCAGATACAACGTTTCGACCCTTCCGGTCTTTTTCAAGTATAACCACAATAGAAAATTGCATATTTTTTATACAGGAAATTAAATGAATTAGCTATCAGCCCCACCTGGTGAAAAATGCAGAGAAAGGAGGGGCTATTGTTGTTCAAAATAGGAGCGATTATGAGAAGGAAGTGCACCGTCAGTTAGGAGATGCTAAGAATTACAGAAAACTTTCTGGAAATCCAACAGATAATAAAAAAAAGAGATTCATCATCAATTAAAGAATTGGTTGGACAATGGCCTCTTGACGAAAAAAGAATATGACTTTCTGAAGATAGATCATCCGATGACTCCAGTGTTCTATTGCCTGCCAAAAGTTCATAAAGATCCTGTTCAACCTAAAGGTAGACCAATAGTGGCAGCGATAGGATCTCTCACTGAAAACATCTCTTCCTATGTGGACTTCTTCCTACAACCAATGTGAAATCTCTCCCATCCTTCACACAGGATTCAACAGACCTACTTACGACTTTGAAGTGCGTCCAGGATCGACCACTGTGACCTAC
>NC_140181.1:76665479-76666931 GCF_963971535.1 Notolepis coatsorum
AAATGTGATCATATGTAAGGTAGAAATAGAAATAGATTAAGTGTAACTAATTGTCGGAAATTGGTTTTAAGCCATAAATGTTAGATCCTGATATTTTTTTCCAAAAATAAAACGGCATTTAAAAGTGAATTGCATCCTTTTAAATGTCCATTTAAATGAAAAAATAGTGCTTTTAGAACTTGAATTTCATATTGGAATGTCTGTGGGAACCCTGAGTAAAGTGCAATAGTAATGTAGAATGTACAGGTGATTAAACTGGGTATAAAATATTAGTACTACTGAGTAATAGTGTTATATATATATATATACAGCATTATTGTACATGCTATCGTACAGAGTTATATGGGTTATCTGCAGGTGTGGTGCTGAAAGACAGCAGTCAGAGGTGGATGCTAGGTGTTTATTCAACATTCAACAAAACCACACGCTGGCAGCCAAGCGGAAGGTGTCGCACACTGAAATGTCCCCCGGACCCCTTTTCCCAAACCATAGTCCGTGGGTGAATTACGTCACTCCACCACACAGGTGTGTATAAGTAGGTATATAAATAATAATAAATAACACACCTAAACAAAACAAACACTGCGATTAGACAGAGCCAATAGCAAGGCTCCGGACTGAATCAATCACCATATAATTACTAGATGAATATCTCCGATGATGACGTCACAGCAAACATTCAAACACCCACGTTCGAAAGCCTTAACAGAAACGTCACTATTAATATAATATCACTATTATGCTGGTTTTTATTGTGTTTTTGCGTATTGTATTGTTCTATTGTGTATTTTATTACCATGCTGTAGGTGGAGGGCGCAAGGCCCAAGCATGTTGCTCTTCTTTGTACGTGAAATATGACATAATATAATATATAAATATGAATATGAATATGACGGGTGCACCAATAAAGCTGCATCTGAGCGTCAGAGACAGACGACTTCACCTCAACTGGAATATCTGTCAACAAAAGAGGTTTGTTCACGAATATCTTTGTGTATAAATGGATATTGATTACATTTTCCGGGAGGTCACTTCTCTGCTCACTTCATGCCTGTCAGTGTTTTTATACTAATTTTACATCTATTTTGTGTCACATCGCTGCTGTGAAGCCCCTTGGGCTGCCCTTCTTGTATGGAAGGTGCTAAACAAATACATTTTATTATAGTTATTATCATTATTGAATCTATAATCACTGTGTGTGTGGAGCTCAGATAGAACCTGCTCCCTCCCTCAGCTGCTCAGGTTGAGCTCTGGCCCGGGGATCAGATAGAACCCCCTCACGTCACGCTGCTCAGTTGAGCTCTAACAGGGAAATGGTTAAAAATACCTTTGATAAAAAAAAAAAAAAAGAATAAACGACGGCGATGGAGGTGGTTAATAACTTCTGACCCTATTAAATTAATTAAGTCACAGCTTCTCCATAATGGAGGAGAGAGAGAGAGGGGAGAGGAG
>NC_140181.1:76667131-76742199 GCF_963971535.1 Notolepis coatsorum
AGGAGTTGAGCTGGTCCACGAGAGAGGTGTCGGCATTCTCCATTGAGGGGCCGTTGACTTTTTAGTCAGTTAACGTCCGCAGTCCTCGCCATAAGCCTCTTGTGTCGTTCTGGGCCATTTGTGCCTCCATCTTATCAACATACGTCCTCTTAGCAAGTTTAACAGCCTTGTGCAGAGTATAGACTGTTGCCTTATACTCCTCCATGTTTCCTGTCGCTCTGCCTAGTTTGTAAGCAGTGGTGCAAGTTTTCAGAGCTGCTCGGATAGTACTGTCAACCCACGGTTTCTGGTTCGGGAAGACTCGGACCGTCTCTGTGGGGACGATACTATCCGCTAGTGTTGTTATAAAACGAACAACCACCTCAGCGAACTCACTGACGTCACTTGAGCTCGACTGGAACATACCCCAGTCGACGTCATCAAGTGTGTCCTGTAGTGCTGTCTCTGATTCGCCGGACAACTTCTTTACCTCACGTGACACGACGGTGATCTCTGCCTGTATAGAAAAAGATGGAGTGGTGATCTGATGTACTCGTTTCTCCAGCTAAGGGAGGAGCCGGTACAGCCCTGTAACCGGCTTTGAACGGGGGGTAACAGTGGTCGAGCGTGTTTCCTCCTCTGGTGGGGCAAGCGATGTGCTGAAAAAAGGATGGCATCACTTTCTTCAGGTTCGCTTGATTGAAGTCGCCAGCTACTATCATGGCTGCGTCTGGATGTTTGATCTGTTGTTTAGTTAGATGCCCCTGTAGCTCCGCCAGTGCCCTGACGGTATTGGCTTGTGGAGGAATGTACACCGCTGTCATGACAATGGCGGTGAATTCTCTGGGGAGGTGAAACGGGCGACATTGAACCGACAAATGCTCTAGGTCCGGTGAGCATGAACGGGACAGAATCTTTACCTCCTTCGGATTGACCCAGTTGTTGTTGGTCAGATGAAGTAGTCCTCCTCCAACGCTCTTACCGGACTCTTCTGTATGATCTGCTCGAAAGACTGAGAAGGACTCGGACGGAGATATTATGTGGTCCGGAGTGGATACTTTGAGCCATGTCTCCGTGAAGCACATAATATTGCAATCCCTCACGTCCCGGTCAAAATGGACCCTCGCTCGTAGATCGTCCATCTTGTTCTCCATGCTCCGGACGTTTGCCAGCAGGTTTGAAGGGATACCTGGCCGGTAAGGAGAACCTTTCAGTCCACTTCTGCATCCTCTGTGTTTACGTTTGGTCGCACGGTTGTCTTTGTTGTTGTCGCGCCGAATCTCTGGTGGCCAGCCTTGGCAAAAAGTGTTGTTAAACCTTTCTTTCAGGCCGGAGTTTAACTCAATCAGTGACTGGCGATCATATATCGTCGATGCCAGTGTTGTTTCTATAAAAAAAGTACAAAAATAAACACAATAACAAAAAGTACGCACAATCGCTGCTGAGCTGACCCGACGGCGACTAGTGTTGACTGCGCCATCTTGGTTAGTGTAAACTACAGTCAACCAGCACCTGCTAACCTCTGACCCTTTAGCTCAGCTGGTTAGTGTAAACTACAGTCAACCAGCACCTGCTAACCTCTGACCCTTTAGCTCGGCTGGTTAGTGTAAACTACAGTCAACCAGCACCTGCTAACAGGTCTGACCCTTAGCTCAGCTGGTTAGTGTAAACTACAGTCAACCAGCACCTGCTAACCTCTGACCCTTTAGCTCAGCTGGTTAGTGTAAACTACAGTCAACCAGCACCTGCTAACCTCTGACCCTTTAGCTCAGCTGGTTAGTGTAAACTACAGTCAACCAGCACAGGTCTGACCCTTTAGCTCAGCTGGTTAGTGTAAACTACAGTCAACCAGCACCTGCTGACGGCTCTGACCCTTTAGCTCAGCTGGTTAGTGTAAACTACAGTCAACTAGCACCTGCTAACAGGTCTGACCCTTTAGCTCAGCTGGTTAGTGTAAACTACAGTCAACTAGCACCTGCTAACAGGTCAGACCCTTTAGCTCAGCTGGTTAGTGTAAACTACAGTCAACTAGCACCTGCTAACAGGTCAGACCCTTTAGCTCAGCTGGTTAGTGTAAACTACAGTCAACCAGCACCTGCTGACAGGTCTGAACCTTTAGCTCAGCTGGTTAGTGTAAACTACAGTCAACCAGCACCTGCTAACGGCTCTGACCCTTTAGCTCAGCTGGTTAGTGTAAACTACAGTCAACCAGCACCTGCTGACGGGTCTGACCCTTTAGCTCAGCTGATTAGTGTAAACTACAGTCAACCAGCACCTGCTAACGGGTCTGACCCTTTAGCTCAGCTGGTTAGTGTAAACTACAGTCAACCAGCACCTGCTAACCTCTGACCCTTTAGCTCAGCTGGTTAGTGTAAACTACAGTCAACCAGCACCTGCTAACCTCTGACCCTTTAGCTCAGCTGGTTAGTGCGGCCGCCTGTGGATCCTATGGTCCCAGGTTCAAATCCACACGGTTACAGTAATATATTTACATTTCCTATCGGCGAAAGGTCAAGAGATCTACACTCCTTACGTTCATTATCGATTGCTGTTTTTCTGACAAAACACATACCATGTGTATGTTAGTGTTTACACCACCTACCTGCTCATTATTATTACATGTATGGTGTATTATATATATATAGCAGGGAGACAGAGTAGAGGAGACACAGGAGGGAAGGTTCTGGTAGGATCTGACCCCAGGCCAGCAAGGAGACAGAGCAGGGGAGACACAGGAGAGAAGGTTCTGGTAGGATCTGACCTCAGGCCAGCAAGGAGACAGAGCAGGGGAGACACAGGAGAGAAGGTTCTGGTAGGATCTGACCTCAGGCCAGCAGGGGTAAAGGTTGTTTCCACTCTAAATCTTTGGAAGTTGTATTTGAGAAAAGCCTGGGTTCACAGGCGAGCTGTTCTTCCTCTGGAGCAGTGTTCCAGCGCAGCAGCTCACCCTGGGAGACGTGTAGAACATCTCAATTCTCATCAATGTATTCCATCCCATGTCTTCCTTCCCGCGGAGAATCCTCCTGAATATACCTTCTGCTTCTTCAAACAGCCCCGCTGCATTTAGAACCAGACTGAGCCCTGCTCTTCATGATTCTACTACAAACCGGTTTCCTGTTTTTAAATACATCATACATACGAAAACAGAACAGAATATGTCATTAATGGAGACACATTTGTAAAAAAAAAAAAATCAAATAAAAAAAAAGATTTTCTCAAAGTGACTTGTCTCAACATGGATTCTGAGAGAGAGAGCACAACACAATGAAGAGAAGCTTGCCATCCAACCAGAGTGCAAATGTAACAGTAAAGTGCAACAGTAATATACAATGTACAGGTGATTAATACTGGGTATCAAATATATAGATTAGTACTAGTGAGTAATAGTGCTAATCATATGTACAGAGTTGTAGTATTAATATGTTATATGTACAGTGATACAGGTATAAAGACACTATGGTAGTAAGTCATACTGGCCAGCAGTGTAACTAGTAAGAGTAGGTAAGAGATATGTACAGATATAGATATAGTATCTAGTAAGAGTAGGTAAGAGATATGTACAGATATAGATATAGTAACTAGTAAGAGATATGTACAGATATAGATATAGTATCTAGTAAGAGTAGGTAAGAGATATGTACAGATATAGATATAGTAACTAGTAAGAGTAGGTAAGGGATATGTACAGATATAGATATAGTAACTAGTAAGAGTAGGTAAGAGATATGTACAGATATAGATATAGTAACTAGTAAGAGTAGGTAAGAGATATGTACAGATATAGATATAGTAACTAGTAAGAGTAGGTAAGAGATATGTACAGATATAGATATAGTAACTAGTAAGAGATATGTACAGATATAGATATAGTAACTAGTAAGAGTATAGTGATATGTACAGATATATAGTATCTACAGAGAGGTAAAAAGGAGTACATGCAGGTATGTACAAACAGATGTGAATAGATATATATATACACGGTAAGAATAAGTGTATAATATATACGGTATATACAGCATTGTTGCACAATTTGCTATCATATGATTCCAATGCGAGAGGAAGGTAAAAAGGTAGGAGCGCTCGTCGCCCGGAGCTCCTGTGTTTATCAGAGCAGCCAGCGCTGGTTATCGTCGTATTCTCCTGCTAATCTATCACACTGCCTGCCTGTCCAACAGAACGCACACAAAGCAACTATTCTGCCTCCTCTCTACGCATCTTCTCAAGCGCTCAACGAAGCGGGATCCGGTGGCGTCCTTAATCTTTGTTTCGAGCGAATACGCGTGTAAGCATGTTGTACTTAAAGTTTTGTTTGGCACGCGTGTGCGTGTGTGTGTGTGTGTGCGTGTGTGTGTGTGCGTGTGTGTGTGTGTGTGTGCGTGCGCGTGCGTGCGTGCGAGTGAACGAGATCAGTGTGTGCTACCTGCTCAGTATGCTACTGTACCTTAATCCCCGGGGAGTTCTCTCTTCAGAGTAAAGAATAGGGACTGAGTTCTCCTCCTCTTCCATACGAAGGCTTCTCCCCGGAGACATGCTGTTCTCCCTGAGATTACTAACGGCACCACCCGCCGTCCCCCCGCCGTCCCCCCGCCGTCGCCAGGCGCGCTGCCCGAGTCGCTTGAACAGGAACTAGGGAGAGAGAAGAACGTTTTAATATACAGCAGCACTCTAATATAATATGCACTCTGCTACTAAGGAATCTACCTCGCCTATATTACTACCTACTATGTCTATATTACTACCTACTATGTCTATATTACTACCTACTATGTCTATATTACTACCTACTATGTCTATATTACTACCTACTATGTCTATACTACTATGCATTCAAGACTGTAGCACTCAAGGTGAACCCTGTATAGGGGGTGACAGTGGCTCAGGAGGTAGAGCAGTCGTCTGGTTAATCCGGAGGTTCCCAGTTCGATTCCCGCTCCTCCCAGGCAGCAAGTCAAAGTGTCCTTGAGCAAGACACTTAACCCCTAACTGCTCCCGATGAGCAGGTTGGCACCTTGATAGCCGCCTCCGCCGTCGGTGTGTGAATGAGTGAATGGGTCAAATGTAAGGTACAAATTTGAAAGCGCTTTGGATAAAAGCTGTTATATAAATGCACAATTTTACTGTTTGACAAACAATGTTACTGACCCTTAGCTGCCAGAGTTGTACCCTTCCTTCCTGCTGACTCGTTGTACAGAACTTTGGATAAAAGCATTCAGCGAAATGACTAAATGTAAATGTACAGCTTTCAAGTAAAAAAGAAATAGACCTTATAGATACTTCCGGTATTCTGAAATCATGGGAGAGAGAGCGGGGGGAGAAAATGCATGAATGTGGATGAGATCCTTGACATTAAGTGGTTGCAGCTACGGCTGTGGGGGGGGGGGGGGGGGGGGCGCTGGAGACATGATCCAATATACTGTTACACGCCTGAACACGGAGAGACCAATCCCAACTTTCTCAGCCGAGCTATAGTCACTTTTCTGCACCTACTACCGAACTCCGCACGCGCAGATTGATAAACCTAGATCTCTGGACAATCCAAGAGTCAAGAGTCAAGTCAAGAGTCAAGAGTCAAGTCAAGAGTCAAGAGTTTTATTTCTCACGGCATACAAGTGTACAGTGAAATGCGGGGGGTCTTGCCCGCAACGATTGTGCATAATACAATAATAATAATAATAATAATAATAATAATAATAATAATAATAATAATAATAATAATAATATAATAATAAGAATCCAATAGGACGACATTGTGCAATAATACAAGTAATCAAAGTAGGGCATATCGGTATCTGTACATGACGTTTTTACAGAGCATGGTAAGACATGCAGGTCCTGTGGTAGTGCAGTACACATCCAGAGACTTCGTGACCGATCTGCAACGTCGGGAGCAGCTGCGTAAAAGTGACTGTAGCTCGGCAGAGAGAGTGTCGATCGACTTGGGATCGGTCTGTCCGTATTCAGGAGACTCAGGCGTATACCTGTCCGTATTCAGGAGACTCAGGCGTATACCTGTCCGTATTCAGGAGACTCAGGCGTATACCTTTCCGTATTCAGGAGACTCAGGCGTATACCTTTCCGTATTCAGGAGACTCAGGCGGATACCTGTCCGTATTCAGGAGACTCAGGCGTATACCTGTCCGTATTCAGGAGACTCAGGCGTATACCTGTCCGTATTCAGGAGACTCAGGCGTATACCTGTCCGTATTCAGGAGACTCAGGCGTATACCTGTCCGTATTCAGGAGACTCAGGCGTATACCTGTCCGTATTCAGGAGACTCAGGCGTATACCTGTCCGTATTCAGGAGACTCAGGCGTATACCGGTCCGTATTCAGGAGACTCAGGCGTATACCTGTCCGTATTCAGGAGACTCAGGCGTATACCTGTCCGTATTCAGGAGACTCAGGCGGATACCTGTCCGTATTCAGGAGACTCAGGCGTATACCTGTCCGTATTCAGGAGACTCAGGCGGATACCTGTCCGTATTCAGGAGACTCAGGCGTATACCTGTCCGTATTCAGGAGACTCAGGCGGATACCTGTCCGTATTCAGGAGACTCAGGCGTATACCTGTCCGTATTCAGGAGACTCAGGCGTATACCTGTCCGTATTCAGGAGACTCAGGCGGATACCTGTCCGTATTCAGGAGACTCAGGCGTATACCTGTCCGTATTCAGGAGACTCAGGCGGATACCTGTCCGTATTCAGGAGACTCAGGCGTATACCTGTCCGTATTCAGGAGACTCAGGCGTATACCTGTCCGTATTCAGGAGACTCAGGCGTATACCTGTCCGTATTCAGGAGACTCAGGCGTATACCTGTCCGTATTCAGGAGACTCAGGCGGATACCTGTCCGTATTCAGGAGACTCAGGCGTATACCTGTCCGTATTCAGGAGACTCAGGCGTATACCGGTCCGTATTCAGGAGACTCAGGCGTATACCTGTCCGTATTCAGGAGACTCAGGCGTATACCTGTCCGTATTCAGGAGACTCAGGCGTATACCTGTCCGTATTCAGGAGACTCAGGCGGATACCTGTCCGTATTCAGGAGACTCAGGCGTATACCTGTCCGTATTCAGGAGACTCAGGCGGATACCGGTCTATTGGATCATGTCTCCCCCAAAGCCGTAGCTACAGCTACAAGGTCCTCATCCACATTCATTCATTCACTTGATCCCCCGCTCTCCCTCCCTTGAGCTCACTGTAACGGGGAGGTGCAGCGGTCTATACAAACATGTTCTGCCTGTCAGTCTGTGGATGGCTTTGTGTTGGGGGGGGGGGGGGGGGGGGGGTCACCTGAGGGGGTGGGGTTCACCTGTTGGGGGGGGGGGGGGGGGGGTCACCTGAGGGGGTGGAGTTCACCTGAGAGGGGGGGGGGGGGTCACCTGAGGGGGGGGGGGGGGTTCACCTGCACTGCAGACACCATCAGCTGGGAGTCTGGTTAAAAGAAGACCAGCTCACATTCAGGCTTGATGACAAGTCACCAACAGAGAGGCTGCTGGGTGAGAGGCAGAGAGGCTGCTGGGAGAGAGGCAGAGAGGCTGCTGGGAGAGAGGCAGAGAGGCTGCTGGGAGAGAGGCAGAGAGGCTGCTGGGAGAGAGGCAGAGAGGCTGCTGGGAGAGAGGCAGAGAGGCTGCTGGGAGAGAGGCAGAGAGGCTGCTGGGAGAGAGGCAGAGAGGCTGCTGGGAGAGAGGCAGAGAGGCTGCTGGGAGAGAGGCCAACACAAGAGCAGGTAAAAATAAATCAGATGAAGTCAGATGTGGAATAAATAAAGAAATGTACAGCAGCGCATCTGTCAGCGTCAGTAGAGGCTTGTGTTCCTCTACACTTCAGGAACAGGGTGTAGAGACGGCTCTCAGCGCCGGAGGATATCGAGCGCAGGACACTGGGGGCTGTGTTCACATTATTTATGAGCCCCCCCCCCCCCCCCACCCCCCACCAGCCCACATGCCTCTGGCGCCCGCCGCACCAGCCCACTCTGGGTGTCTGTAGTGGAGGCACATGGGGAGGTGTAGTGGTTACAGCGTTGCTGTTTCTCACGCGGTCCACCCCTCTTGAAAAATCGCCATTTATTTCCAATGGACCCGTTTCTAAATCGTCTCGTTTAAAACAATAAAGCGTGAACATTGGCGCGGTGTACCTGTCTGTGTGTCTTCATCCACAAGCTGGAGCTCAACGTGAAAATATTCACAACTCATCGTAAAGGTAGCAAAGTAACAACGTTTATGTTTTCGTTCACCGAGGAACTACACGTCTCTCTGCCGCTGCTGACGGCGACGGCACTGGTGAGTGTAGTTATCTTTTAACCACAAATTAAAAAGCTTATAACTACCTTCATTTCAACCAAAAATGCTTAAACAATAATGTTAGCGATAGAAGGGAACTCAATTTGTGGAATTGTTACAATAGCCGATAATCCATTCTCCTAATGATAAGTTCGTTCCACCGTTGTGGATCGAGGGCAGAGAATAGGCGACAGGGTTCGAAATGAACGGAGGCTTGGGGCAAAATTGACCAAATGCCCTCGGAAATCAGTTAAGGGGGGCAAAAAAAGCCCCCGACAGTTTACCAATTATATATATATATACATATACAGGGAACACAATAAGCACCCGCAAAGCGCCAATGGCGGGCAGATTTGAACAAAATAGTCATGTAAAATAAAGGACAGTCGCCTTGTTTTCACTGCTTGCACTGTAACGTTACGCCCGATTAGCTAACGTTAGCTTAATAACTTGGTTTATAAATATGTGGAACCATATGGAAGGAGTAAGCCGGCCGCTAAAAAGAAAACCCAAAGGAGGAAAAGGATGGGTGGGACCACCTGACAAAAGAAAGTTTCCAGAGCAGTGGAAGTTTGAAGATAGTTTCAAGAGACTGGCTAGGTTACAGTATGATGCGGGGGCTGGAGACAGTGGTGAGTCGTTAACTTGTTCCGTGTGCCGCAAGTAGGTCAAAAAGAAAAACAGAAACAACACGTTTGCCATTGTCGTGTTACTTCACAGTACAAATACGTGAGTCCTCTGCTGTGGTTGTGACGAGTATCCTTTATTAGCTTAACCCCTTAGCAACATCACACAGGTGTGTCTCTCTCGCCCCTCCCGTACCTGCCCCTTGACATCACACAGGTGTGTCTCTCTCGCCCCTCCCGTACCTGCCCCTTGACCCCTCGCCCCTCCCGTACCTGCCCCTTGACATCACACAGGTGTGTCTCTCTCGCCCCTCCCGTACCTGCCCCTTGACCCCGAGTACGGTGGCCTGTACACTCTGTCGTATAACGCACACATTAACGTAACACCACAGTCATCGGTAGTAAATCAATGAGATTGTGGACTCACTCTGATGAGGACATGATTGAGTTAGGTTACAAAACCTTCACATTTTATTATGTTCTGTTAAATCCTGCAAAGAGGGTAGAGTGAGGAGTCTGATGATTAGGTTAGGTTACAATTTAAGCTTAAGATTGACTTGTATTGATTAATCAATCATCAATCAATATATTCAAATAATTTGCTTAAAATGTTACTCTGGCCTCTTATTTAAGTGTGTATTCTTTATCTACTTGAACGTAATACCTTATCTACCTGAAATGTACTGACATTTTTTATATATATGCAACACAAATTCGTTTTAGAATGTCTGGCTAAAAGATCGGCCTGGCTGGTGGTGTGCAGGGAGCAGTCTGTGGTGTGCAGGGAGCAGTCTGCCTGGTAGTGTGCAGGGAGCAGTCTGTCTGGCTGGTAGTGTGCAGGGAGCAGTCTGTCTGGCTGGTAGTGTGCAGGGAGCAGTCTGCCTGGCTGGTAGTGTGCAGGGAGCAGTCTGCCTGGCTGGTAGTGTGCAGGGAGCAGTCTGTCTGGCTGGTAGTGTGCAGGGAGCAGTCTGCCTGGTAGTGTGCAGGGAGCAGTCTGTCTGGCTGGTAGTGTGCAGGGAGCAGTCTGTCTGGCTGGTAGTGTGCAGGGAGCAGTCTGCCTGGCTGGTAGTGTGCAGGGAGCAGTCTGCCTGGCTGGTAGTGTGCAGGGAGCAGTCTGTCTGCCTGGTAGTGTGCAGGGAGCAGTCTGCCTGGCTGGTAGTGTGCAGGGAGCAGTCTGCCTGGCTGGTAGTGTGCAGGGAGCAGTCTGCCTGGTAGTGTGCAGGGAGCAGTCTGCCTGGCTGGTAGTGTGCAGGGAGCAGTCTGTCTGCCTGGTAGTGTGCAGGGAGCAGTCTGCCTGGCTGGTAGTGTGCAGGGAGCAGTCTGCCTGGCTGGTAGTGTGCAGGGAGCAGTCTGTCTGGTAGTGTGCAGGGAGCAGTCTGCCTGGTAGTGTGCAGGGAGCAGTCTGCCTGGCTGGTAGTGTGCAGGGAGCAGTCTGCCTGGCTGGTAGTGTGCAGGGAGCGGGAGCAGTCTGCCTGGCTGGTAGTGTGCAGGGAGCAGTCTGCCTGGCTGGTAGTGTGCAGGGAGCAGTCTGCCTGGCTGGTAGTGTGCAGGGAGCAGTCTGCCTGGCTGGTAGTGTGCAGGGAGCAGTCTGCCTGGCTGGTAGTGTGCAGGGAGCAGTCTGCCTGGTAGTGTGCAGGGAGCAGTCTGCCTGGCTGGTAGTGTGCAGGGAGCAGTCTGCCTGGCTGGTAGTGTGCAGGGAGCAGTCTGCCTGGCTGGTAGTGTGCAGGGAGCAGTCTGTCTGGTAGTGTGCAGGGAGCAGTCTGCCTGGTAGTGTGCAGGGAGCAGTCTGCCTGGCTGGTAGTGTGCAGGGAGCAGTCTGCCTGGTAGTGAGCAGGGAGCAGTCTGCCTGGTAGTGAGCAGGGAGCAGTCTGCCTGGTAGTGTGCAGGGAGCAGTCTGCCTGGTAGTGTGCAGGGAGCAGTCTGCCTGGCTGGTAGTGTGCAGGGAGCAGTCTGCCTGGCTGGTAGGGTGCAGGGAGCAGTCTGCCTGCCTGGTAGTGTGCAGGGAGCAGTCTGCCTGGTAGTGTGCAGGGAGCAGTCTGCCTGGCTGGTAGTGTGCAGGGAGCAGTCTGCCTGGTAGTGTGCAGGGAGCAGTCTGTCTGGCTGGTAGTGTGCAGGGAGCAGTCTGTCTGGCTGGTAGTGTGCAGGGAGCAGTCTGCCTGGCTGGTAGTGTGCAGGGAGCAGTCTGCCTGGTAGTGTGCAGGGAGCAGTCTGCCTGGTAGTGTGCAGGGAGCAGTCTGCCTGCCTGGTAGTGTGCAGGGAGCAGTCTGCCTGGCTGGTAGTGTGCAGGGAGCAGTCTGCCTGGCTGGTAGTGTGCAGGGAGCAGTCTGTCTGCCTGGTAGTGTGCAGGGAGCAGTCTGCCTGGCTGGTAGTGTGCAGGGAGCAGTCTGCCTGGTAGTGTGCAGGGAGCAGTCTGCCTGGCTGGTAGTGTGCAGGGAGCAGTCTGCCTGGCTGGTAGTGTGCAGGGAGCAGTCTGCCTGGTAGTGTGCAGGGAGCAGTCTGTCTGCCTGGTAGTGTGCAGGGAGCAGTCTGCCTGGCTGGTGGTGTGCAGGGAGCAGTCTGTCTGCCTGGTAGTGTGCAGGGAGCAGTCTGCCTGGCTGGTAGTGTGCAGGGAGCAGTCTGCCTGGCTGGTGGTGTGCAGGGAGCAGTCTGCCTGGCTGGTAGTGTGCAGGGAGCAGTCTGCCTGGCTGGTAGTGTGCAGGGAGCAGTCTGCCTGGCTGGTAGTGTGCAGGGAGCAGTCTGCCTGGTAGTGAGCAGGGAGCAGTCTGCCTGGTAGTGTGCAGGGAGCAGTCTGCCTGGCTGGTAGTGTGCAGGGAGCAGTCTGTCTGGCTGGTAGTGTGCAGGGAGCAGTCTGCCTGGCTGGTGGTGTGCAGGGAGCAGTCTGCCTGCCTGGTAGTGTGCAGGGAGCAGTCTGCCTGGCTGGTAGTGTGCAGGGAGCAGTCTGTCTGGCTGGTAGTGTGCAGGGAGCAGTCTGCCTGGTAGTGTGCAGGGAGCAGTCTGCCTGGCTGGTAGTGTGCAGGGAGCAGTCTGCCTGGCTGGTTGTGTGTAGGGAGCAGTCTGCCTGGCTGGTAGTGTGCAGGGAGCAGTCTGCCTGGCTGGTAGTGTGCAGGGAGCAGTCTGCCTGGCTGGTAGTGTGCAGGGAGCAGTCTGCCTGGCTGGTGGTGTGCAGGGAGCAGTCTGCCTGGCTGGTAGTGTGCAGGGAGCAGTCTGCCTGGCTGGTAGTGTGCAGGGAGCAGTCTGCCTGGCTGGTAGTGTGCAGGGAGCAGTCTGCCTGGTAGTGAGCAGGGAGCAGTCTGCCTGGTAGTGTGCAGGGAGCAGTCTGCCTGGCTGGTAGTGTGCAGGGAGCAGTCTGTCTGGCTGGTAGTGTGCAGGGAGCAGTCTGCCTGGCTGGTGGTGTGCAGGGAGCAGTCTGCCTGCCTGGTAGTGTGCAGGGAGCAGTCTGCCTGGCTGGTAGTGTGCAGGGAGCAGTCTGTCTGGCTGGTAGTGTGCAGGGAGCAGTCTGTCTGGCTGGTAGTGTGCAGGGAGCAGTCTGCCTGCCTGGTAGTGTGCAGGGAGCAGTCTGTCTGGCTGGTAGTGTGCAGGGAGCAGTCTGTCTGGCTGGTAGTGTGCAGGGAGCAGTCTGCCTGGCTGGTAGTGTGCAGGGAGCAGTCTGCCTGGCTGGTAGTGTGCAGGGAGCAGTCTGCCTGCCTGGTAGTGTGCAGGGAGCAGTCTGCCTGGCTGGTAGTGTGCAGGGAGCAGTCTGCCTGGCTGGTAGTGTGCAGGGAGCAGTCTGCCTGGCTGGTAGTGTGCAGGGAGCAGTCTGCCTGGCTGGTAGTGTGCAGGGAGCAGTCTGTCTGGCTGGTAGTGTGCAGGGAGCAGTCTGTCTGGCTGGTGGTGTGCAGGGAGCAGTCTGCCTGGCTGGTAGTGTGCAGGGAGCAGTCTGCCTGGCTGGTAGTGTGCAGGGAGCAGTCTGCCTGGCTGGTAGTGTGCAGGGAGCAGTCTGCCTGGTGGTGTGCAGGGAGCAGTCTGCCTGGCTGGTAGTGTGCAGGGAGCAGTCTGCCTGGCTGGTAGTGTGCAGGGAGCAGTCTGCCTGCCTGGTAGTGTGCAGGGAGCAGTCTGCCTGGCTGGTAGTGTGCAGGGAGCAGTCTGCCTGCCTGGTAGTGTGCAGGGAGCAGTCTGTCTGCCTGGTAGTGTGCAGGGAGCAGTCTGCCTGGCTGGTAGTGTGCAGGGAGCAGTCTGCCTGGCTGGTAGTGTGCAGGGAGCAGTCTGCCTGGCTGGTAGTGTGCAGGGAGCAGTCTGCCTGGTAGTGTGCAGGGAGCAGTCTGCCTGGCTGGTGGTGTGCAGGGAGCAGTCTGCCTGGCTGGTAGTGTGCAGGGAGCAGTCTGCCTGCCTGGTAGTGTGCAGGGAGCAGTCTGCCTGGCTGGTAGTGTGCAGGGAGCAGTCTGCCTGGCTGGTAGTGTGCAGGGAGCAGTCTGCCTGGCTGGTGGTGTGCAGGGAGCAGTCTGTCTGGCTGGTAGTGTGCAGGGAGCAGTCTGCCTGGCTGGTAGTGTGCAGGGAGCAGTCTGCCTGCCTGGTAGTGTGCAGGGAGCAGTCTGCCTGGCTGGTAGTGTGCAGGGAGCAGTCTGCCTGGCTGGTAGTGTGCAGGGAGCAGTCTGCCTGGCTGGTGGTGTGCAGGGAGCAGTCTGCCTGGCTGGTAGTGTGCAGGGAGCAGTCTGCCTGGCTGGTAGTGTGCAGGGAGCAGTCTGCCTGGCTGGTAGTGTGCAGGGAGCAGTCTGCCTGGCTGGTAGTGTGCAGGGAGCAGTCTGCCTGGCTGGTAGTGTGCAGGGAGCAGTCTGCCTGGCTGGTAGTGTGCAGGGAGCAGTCTGCCTGGCTGGTGGTGTGCAGGGAGCAGTCTGCCTGGCTGGTAGTGTGCAGGGAGCAGTCTGTCTGGCTGGTAGTGTGCAGGGAGCAGTCTGCCTGGTGGTAGTGTGCAGGGAGCAGTCTGCCTGGCTGGTAGTGTGCAGGGAGCAGTCTGCCTGCCTGGTAGTGTGCAGGGAGCAGTCTGCCTGGCTGGTAGTGTGCAGGGAGCAGTCTGCCTGGCTGGTAGTGTGCAGGGAGCAGTCTGCCTGGCTGGTAGTGTGCAGGGAGCAGTCTGCCTGCCTGGTAGTGTGCAGGGAGCAGTCTGTCTGGCTGGTAGTGTGCAGGGAGCAGTCTGCCTGGCTGGTAGTGTGCAGGGAGCAGTCTGTCTGGCTGGTGGTGTGCAGGGAGCAGTCTGCCTGGCTGGTAGTGTGCAGGGAGCAGTCTGTCTGGCTGGTAGTGTGCAGGGAGCAGTCTGCCTGGTGGTAGTGTGCAGGGAGCAGTCTGCCTGGCTGGTAGTGTGCAGGGAGCAGTCTGCACCACCAGGACAGCAGCAGCCACGAAATGAGGTCATTAATTGAGTTGTATTTTTTTAAATGATAAGGATGTTTAATAACCTTTTTCATCATAAAAGTTCAGTGCCCCCGAAATACAAAAAAAGCCCTGAAAAAAAAAGTTTATTTCTAACCCTGACAGACGGTGTATATTGTGGGCCATCGAGGATAATGTCATGTGTTGCTGCTGGTAGCCATTGATGCCTGGAAGCTTGTGAGGAAGGGTCTGGTCAGGAGGTTTAACACGGCCGGCAGGAACATGAGGGTCAAACGTGAAGGAGGGTCTGGTCAGGAGGTTTCACACGAGCAGCAGGAACATGAAGGTCAAACGCTCCACAGAACACTGTGACATACGAGAGAGTAAGTGCCTTTTTGTGTTGTGTTCTCTCTCTGTTTCTCTCTCTCTCTCTCGCTCTCTCTCTCTCTCTCTCTCTCTCTCTCTCTCTGTGTTTCTCTCTCGCTCTCTGTGTGTTTCTCTCTCCATCTCTCTCTGTTAGTCCCTGTGGTTCTTTGTAGTCTCTCTCCCGTCCAGGTGGGTCTCGTTGGTCATCAGTGTTCTTCAGTTATATGCAGGTGTATCAGTAGGTATACATAAGTACAAGTATCATATAGAGTTATATGCAGGTGTATCAGTAGGTATACATAAGTACAAGTATCATATAGAGTTATATGCAGGTGTATCAGTAGGTTAGGGTTAGTTACATAAGTACAAGTAAGTAAAATAAGAATGCAGCCAGAGCTCAACGTCATGAGTAGACAGATTAACAAGCTCCTTTTATTAACAAGCCAAAACAGATTCCAGTGTGTTGTCGTCTAAATGCTCGTCAGTTCATTAGCAACCATGACACCCTGCTGTTGAACAGAAAGCAGTCACGGTCGAGTGGAGAGAACAGAGTTGTTCTAATGGAACAGTGCTGTTGTGTCTCTCCGCCCCCCTCCTCCTCTGGTGTGTTCATGACCTTCTGATGCAGAGCCCCAGGCACAGCGGCCGCACCGCTCTGACCTCTGACCTTAGCAGAGGCTAGACAGACTCAAACCCCGGGGCTATCGCCCAGTGCTCTGGAGAGGTGGTGGCCCGTGTGTGTGTAGGGGGGGGGGGGGTTACATCATAGATCAGCTGCTCCTCAGGCCAGATCTAAAATGTACCACTACTGGTATCTGTCTCTTCAGGGATTGGTCTGATGGTTAAAGCCTGTTCCTGTATAAACCACACCTCCACCAGACCTCCTGTAACCAGACCTCCTGTAAACACCAGACCTCCTGTAACCAGACCTCCTGTAACCAGACCTCCTGTAAACACCACACCTCCTGTAACCAGACCTCCTGTAACCAGACCTCCTGTAAACACCAGACCTCCTGTAAACACCAGACCTCCTGTAAACACCAGACCTCCTGTAAACACCAGACCTCCTGTAACCAGACCTCCTGTAAACAGACCTCCTGTAAACACCAGACCTCCTGTAAACACCAGACCTCCTGTAACCAGACCTCCTGTAACCAGACCTCCTGTAACCAGACCTCCTGTAAACACCAGACCTCCTGTAAACACCAGACCTCCTGTAACCAGACCTCCTGTAAACACCAGACCTCCTGTAACCAGACCTCCTGTAAACACCAGACCTCCTGTAACCAGACCTCCTGTAAACACCAGACCTCCTGTAAACACCAGACCTCCTGTATAAACCAGACCTCCTGTAAACACCAGACCTCCTGTATAAACCAGACCTCCTGTAAACACCAGACCTCCTGTAAACACCAGACCTCCTGTAAACACCAGACCACCTGTATAAACCAGACCTCCTGTAAACACCAGACCTCCTGTAAACACCAGACCTCCTGTAAACACCAGACCTCCTGTAAACACCAGACCTCCTGTAAACACCAGACCTCCTGTAAACACCAGACCTCCTGTAAACACCAGACCTCCTGTAACCAGACCTCCTGTAAACACCAGACCTCTTGTAACCAGACCTCCTGTAAACACCAGACCTTCTGTAAACACCAGACCTCCTGTAAACACCACACCTCCTGTATAAACCAGACCTCCTGTAAACACCAGACCTCCTGTAAACACCAGACCTCCTGTAACCAGACCTCCTGTAAACACCACACCTCCTGTAAACACCAGACCTCCTGTAACCAGACCTCCTGTAACCAGACCTCCTGTAAACACCAGACCTCCTGTATAAACCAGACCTCCTGTAAACACCAGACCTCCTGTAAACACCAGACCTCCTGTAAACACCAGACCTCCTGTAACCAGACCTCCTGTAAACACCAGACCTCCTGTAACCAGACCTCCTGTAAACACCAGACCTCCTGTAAACACCACACCTCCTGTATAAACCAGACCTCCTGTAAACACCAGACCTCCTGTAAACACCAGACCTCCTGTAAACACCAGACCTCCTGTAAACACCAGACCTCCTGTAAACACCTCCTGTAAACACCAGACCTCCTGTAAACACCAGACCTCCTGTATAAACCAGACCTCCTGTATAAACCAGACCTCCTGTATAAACCAGAACTACTGTATAAACCAGACCTCCTGTATAAACCAGACCTCCTGTATAAACCAGACCTCCTGTATAAACCAGACCTCCTATATAAACCAGACCTCCTATATAAACCAGACCTCCTATATAAACCAGACCTCCTGTATAAACCAGACCTCCTGTATAAACCAGACCTCCTATATAAACCAGACCTCCTATATAAACCAGACCTCCTATATAAACCAGACCTCCTGTATAAACCAGACCTCCTATATAAACCAGACCTCCTATATAAACCAGACCTCCTATATAAACCAGACCTCCTGTATAAACCAGACCTCCTATATAAACCAGACCTCCTATATAAACCAGACCTCCTATATAAACCAGACCTCCTGTATAAACCAGACCTCCTGTATAAACCAGACCTCCAGGTATAAACCAGTTATTTTTATGGGCTAGTTGTGATTAAGTTGCCTTCGGGCTGTTTTACTGTTTTACAACTTTTTAAAACGAATCCCTCTTCCCCTGTTTAGTCCCATGTCCATCAGATCTGCCCCCTCCATCGAGTATTTTAGATCGAAACTCAAACCCCATCTATATCGCCTGGCCTGCCCGACTCACTTTGACTCTAGCCTTGCTTGTTGACGTGTTGTTCTGTTTCCTTGTCTATCCGCTGTGTCTATGTGAAGCACTTTGGTTGATGTCTAAATGTGCTATATAAATAAATTTGATTGGTTGATTGAGTCTCGTCTCCCTGCTGTTTGTACCATTCCTCCACCATTCCCTTTGTTGTTTTTATTGAGGGTAGGTACTGCCAGACAGGTGTTATTTAGGGGGTCTCTGGTGGTGGTGGTAGGTACTGCCAGACAGGTGTTCTTTAGGGGGTCTCTGGTGGTGGTGGTAGGTACTGCCAGACAGGTGTTCTTTAGGGAGTCTCTGGTGGTGGTGGTAGGTACTGCCAGACAGGTGTTCTTTAGGGGGTCTCTGGTGGTGGTGGTAGGTACTGCCAGACAGGTGTTCTTTAGGGAGTCTCTGGTGGTGGTGGTAGGTACTGCCATACAGGTGTTCTTTAGGGACTCTCTGGTGGTGGTGGTAGGTACTGCCAGACAGGTGTTCTTTAGGGAGGCTCTGGTGGTGGTGGTAGGTACTGCCAGACAGGTGTTCTTTAGGGAGGCTCTGGTGGTGGTGGTAGGTACTGCCAGACAGGTGTTATTTAGGGAGTCTCTGGTGGTGGTGGTAGGTACTGCCAGACAGGTGTTCTTTAGGGAGTCTCTGGTGGTGGTGGTAGGTACTGCCAGACAGGTGTTCTTTAGGGAGTCTCTGGTGGTGGTGGTAGGTACTGCCAGACAGGTGTTCTCTAGGGAGTCTCTGGTGGTGGTGGTAGGTACTGCCAGACAGGTGTTCTCTAGGGAGTCTCTGGTGGTGGTGGTAGGTACTGCCAGACAGGTGTTCTTTAGGGAGTCTCTGGTGGTGGTGGTAGGTACTGCCAGACAGGTGTTCTCTAGGGAGTCTCTGGTGGTGGTGGTAGGTACTGCCAGACAGGTGTTCTTTAGGGAGTCTCTGGTGGTGGTGGTAGGTACTGCCAGACAGGTGTTCTTTAGGGAGTCTCTGGTGGTGGTGGTAGGTACTGCCAGACAGGTGTTCTTTAGGGAGTCTCTGGTGGTGGTGGTAGGTACTGCCAGACAGGTGTTCTTTAGGGAGGCTCTGGTGGTGGTGGTAGGTACTGCCAGACAGGTGTTATTTAGGGAGTCTCTGGTGGTGGTGGTAGGTACTGCCAGACAGGTGTTCGTTAGGGAGTCTCTGGTGGTGGTGGTAGGTACTGCCAGACAGGTGTTCTTTAGGGAGGCTCTGGTGGTGGTGGTAGGTACTGCCAGACAGGTGTTCTTTAGGGAGTCTCTGGTGGTGGTGGTAGGTACTGCCAGACAGGTGTTCTCTAGGGAGTCTCTGGTGGTGGTGGTAGGTACTGCCAGACAGGTGTTCTTTAGGGAGTCTCTGGTGGTGGTGGTAGCTCCCCTGACCTCTGACCCCTGACCCCAAGGAGCCAAGCATGGTGTGTATATCTGCCCCTTGTACAGTAAGTATATGGAGTGGGTGTGGTGCAGGCTTACTGTATCCATGACACCCATACTAATGTTGCTTCTTACAGAGCAAGAGTGATAGTATTGTAGGTGAAGCCAGGATCAGCGTCCCCTCCTACCGCCTGTCATCGTCCCCTCCTACCGCATGTCATCGTCCCCTCCTACCGCCTGTCATCGTCCCCTCCTACCGCCTGTCATTGTCCCCTCCTACCGCCTGTCATCGTCCCCTCCTACCGCCTGTCATCGTCCACTCCTACCGCCTGTCATCGTCCCCTCCTACCGCCTGTCATCGTCCCCTCCTACCGCCTGTCATCGTCCCCTCCTACCGCCTGTCATCGTCCCCTCCTACCGCCTGTCATCGTCCCCTCCTACCACCTGTCATCGTCCCCTCCTACCGCCTGTCATCGTCCCCTCCTACCGCCTGTCATCGTCCCCTCCTACCGCCTGTCATCGTCCCCTCCTGTCCCCCAGAGACGCCCCAACACCTCCAACCTGGTGAGAGAGATTGTTTACATTTACTTTTAGTCATTTAGCTGAAACGCTTTTATCCAAAGTGACTTACAAGTTCTGTACGACAGGTCATCAGGAAGGGCACAACTCTATCAGCTGAGTAACAATGTTCATCAAAGTGTTGAGTGCTATAGTGTTGGTTAGTATATTAGGACAAGTGCATCACAGTAAGGTTAATTAGGGTTAGATATTTTTTATTTTTTATTTCTTTTTAAATTTCAGATTTGAAGAAGTGCGTCTTTAGTCGACGGCGAAAGATTGGACGTGTTTCGGCTCCTAACTGGGGTGGGCAGTTCATTCCACCATTGTGGGGCAACGACTGAGAATAGGCGGCTTCTCCTTGATGACCCTCCCGGAGCTTGGATAGGAGTGGGTCTGAGGCGGCCTGAAGATGCAGAGTGTAGGGGTCTTGAGGGTGTGTAGTCAGAAGATGCAGAGCATAGGGGTCTTGAGGGTGTGTAGTCAGAAGATGCAGAGCATAGGGGTCTTGAGGGTGTGTAGTTAGAAGATGCAGAGTGTAGGGGTCTTGAGGGTGTGTAGTTAGAAGATGCAGAGTGTATGGGTCTTGAGGGTGTGTAGTTAGAAGATGTAGAGCGGAAGGGTCTTGAGGGTGTGTAGTTAGAAGATGCAGAGTGTATGGGTCTTGAGAGTGTGTAGTTAGAAGATGCAGAGCGCAGGGGTCTTGAGGGTGTGTAGTTAGAAGATGCAGAGCGTAGGGGTCTTGAGGGTGTGTAGTTAGAAGATGCAGAGCGTAGGGGTCTTGAGGGTGTGTAGTTAGAAGATGCAGAGCGTAGGGGTCTTGAGGGTGTGTAGTTAGAAGATGCAGAGCGTAGGGGTCTTGGGTGTGTGTAGTTAGAAGATGCAGAGCGTAGGGGTCTTGGGTGTGTGTAGTTAGAAGATGCAGAGCGTAGGGGTCTTGAGGGTGTGTAGTTAGAGACCATTGACCGGAGGTAGGCGGGATCGGTTCCCTTTGCCGCACGGTATGCCAGGTCGAGGGCCTTGAAGCGGATTCGTGCAGCAATGGGGAGCCAGTGCAGGTCCCTAAGAAGTGGGGTGACATGGGCCAACTTCGGTAGGTTTGAGATTTGTTGTTTTATGTTTTTATGTTTTCTTTGCACCTGTTGTGTCTGTCTACGCCGTCTGGGAACCTACTGTCCTCCTTCCTTTTCGTTCGCCCAGGTCCTAACACTTTACACTGGGCCTCTCGTCACCTTGTTTTCAACCATTGTTGTCTCCACGTGCAGAGGGTGAATTACTGATGACGAATGCAAGAGGTCTGGTTGGCTGCCCTCATCTTGTATACGAGTCCCTGACACTCAGGGGAGGTTTGCCACGGCATGCCGTGAGTTTTCCAGACAGGAAAGCACTGCAGGCGACAAAACACAGATTTTTAATTGATACATTAAACAGATTGCACAACCTGAGGACATGAACAAAACAGGCGTAAACCAGGCCCCCAAGGAGACCCGTGAATGTCTGTCCCTCGTCCTCCTCTCCGACTCTATTCCACAGGGAGGGACTGTTGTTGTCTGGCTGAGCGAGTGAAAAACAGTCACCTCTCCATCTCAGAAAGTAGACAGTGGCTTTTGGAGGAGTTGATTGTTTTCTGTTTCAATCTGACAGCTTGACAACGTAAGACCTTCGGCCCCCCAGGCTCTAGCTGGCTCGGCAGTGACCTTCGCCCCGGCTCTAGTGGGCTCATGTGTATCATATGAAATATCCTGAGGAGTCCTTAGTCATGCTAGCTCACCAGATACCAGCCCGTCATGCTAGCTCACCAGATACCAGCCCATCATGCTAGCTCACCAGATACCAGCCCGTCATGTTAGCTCACCAGATACCAGCCCGTCATGCTAGCTCACCAGATACCAGCCCGTCATGTTAGCTCACCAGATACCAGCCCGTCATGCTAGCTCACCAGATACCAGCCCATCATGCTAGCTCACCAGATACCAGCCCGTCATGTTAGCTCACTAGATACCAGCCCGTCATGCTAGCTCACCAGATACCAGCCCGTCATGTTAGCTCACCAGATTCCAGCCCGTCATGTTAGCTCACCAGATACCAGCCCGTCATGCTCGCTCACCAGATACCAGCCCGTCATGTTAGCTCACCAGATACCAGCCTGTCATGCTAGCTCACCAGATACCAGCCCGTCATGCTCGCTCACCAGATACCAGCCTGTCATGCTAGCTCACCAGATACCAGCCCGTCATGCTAGCTCACCAGATACCAGCCCGTCATGCTAGCTCACCAGATACTAGCCCGTCATGCTAGCTCACCAGATACCAGCCCGTCATGCTAGCTCACCAGATACCAGCCCGTCATGCTAGCTCACCAGATACCAGCCCGTCATGTTAGCTCACCAGATACCAGCCCGTCGTGCTAGCTCACCAGATACCAGCCCGTCATGCTAGCTCACCAGCAAAAGGGGTAGATATTGCTCCAAAGACCAAAGTAAAGCCACATTTTGAAATGATCATGGCCATTTTCAAAGGGGGTCCCTTGACCTCTTGACTGCTACAAGATGGCAGAAACACAGTCTTTATTGAAACAACAATTAAATGCAAAATGGCATCCATGGCCATTACACTATGTTTTGCTAACTAGCTTAATTGTAAGAGCCACATTTCCAACACTAAACAAGCGGATGGTAAATTTATTGCATTTATATAACACTTTTATCCAAATCGCTTCATAACTCATGCCTCCCATTCACCCGTTCACTCACACGTTCACACACAGACAGCGGAGGCGACCGTGCGAGGTGCCGACCTGCTCATCGGGACTGTTAGGGGTTAAGTGTCTTTGCTCAAGGGCGCTTCGACACGCTGCCGGGAGGAGCCGGAATCAAACTGGGAACCTTCCGATTACCAGCTCTACCTCCTGCGCCCCCCCACCCCCCCACTATGAGAACCCACTGCAGCCATGTCACAAGGCTAAGCTTGTTTTGGAGGTTTTTACTTTTTTTGTTACTATTTTTTTTTATTGAGGCTTAAATCCCCCACCTTATCAGAGAGAGGTCGATATTAGACCTCATTCAAGGTAAAAACAAAAAAAAGCCAGCGTGAATCATAGATGAAGTTAGTTTCATAATGCATCCGCTTCCCCAGGCTGTATTGGATACAGAGAACTACCCGCCCTTATTTCTGGCAGAGGAGTTGCGACACAAGCGAGAGGTCTTTTAGAACTTTTCAGATGTCAAAAAACCGAATCACAATATGAACAAGTTTTCTCCCAGGCAAACTTGAACTTGAAATTGATGGCGTCTTAATGTTGAATATTGGATGCATTTTTGACAATTAATAAAAATTCTTGAGTCAGAATGGTTGGATTTAAACGGTGTAACTAATAGTCTTTCAGCTCTGTCGATTAAAGCATGTAACACAGGATAATGTAATAATACCGGATAATGTAATATGTTAATTGTATAATCTGGAAAAACTTGTTACATTATTAGGTCCTTCTAAAGGAAAAACGTGATTACCTTTTGAAAAGTTATTATATTTTCTGGTGTTACAAATAATTATAATACAAATAATAAACGTTATTTATATAGCACATTTTAAAAACAAAGTGCTTTACACAAAAATGGATATCAAATATCTAAATGAGTACTATTGAGTAGGGGTGTAACAATGCATCGATTCTAAGGTGACGATTCAAATCGATTTGAAAATGTTAAAATCGATTCAAATTATAATTATTCTTTTGACCTATACTCCATTCATGCTGAGTGAATCAGTTCCCCCAGCCACATTTGTGTATTCAACTTTTTTTGGGGAATTAACTGATCGAAAATGTATCAAATCGAATCGTGGTCAAATTAAGAGATTTCATGACGATCGAATCGAATCGTTGTGGGGTCAAATATTTACACCCCTACTATTGAGTAATAATATTGTAGTATTAATATGTACAGCGATACAGGTATAAAGACACTATGAAGTCATACAACAGTGTAACTAGTAAACGGTGCATTTAAATATCTCTTCATCCAAAGCGCTTCACAATTAGTTCCTCACATTTGACCTGTTCACTCACACATTCTCACACCGACAGCGGACGCGACCGTGCAAGGTGCCGACATGCTCATCGGGAGCAGTTAGGGGTTAAGTGTTTTGCTCAAGGACGCAACGCGATACCCGGGAGGAGCGGGAATCGAACCTCCGGATTACCAGACGACTTCATGAATGTAAAAAAAAAACACAAAAACTGCACTGCATCAGGACCAGTACGATCAGAATAATAATGAACATAATTGATTAAATAAATTTAAAATTAATTAATGGATTACGGTAATTAACTAATTACATTTATAATTAATTAATTTCAACCACATTTGGAGGTGTTAGAGTATGTGTGTGTGTGCGTGTGTGCATATGTGTATGTGTGTGAGTGTGTGTGTATGTATATGTGTGTGTGTGCGCGTGTGTATGTGTATATGTATGTGTGTGGTTCTAATTAATAATACAGGGTTCTACATGGCTCTACATGGCTCTACGTGGCACTACATGGCACTACAGGGTACCACAGGGCACTACAGGGTACTACATGACACTACAGGGTACTACAGGGTACTACAGGGTACTACATGGCACTACAGGGTACAATAGGGTACTACATGGCACTACGGGGTACTACATGGTACTACATGGCACTACAGGGTACTACATGTCTGCTCCTTTGCAGCACCACAAACATGGGAACTCTCTAACTCTTCCCCCCCCCCCTCTCCCCCCCCCCCTCCCCCCCCCCCCCCCCTCCCCCTTCTCTCTGAGTGCCCGTCTCCTGGCGCTGACTAAGGTGATGGATGCCTCGGGGTCTTGGCCAAGATTGTAGTGACTGCTCTACATGCACCTCCGAGGCCTTGGATCAGTTATTCACCGCCGTCTGTCCGTGGTCCTGTCAACTGATTAACAGTATTAACAGACTGTTAACAGATTAACAGTCAATGCGGTTTCATTGCTGGGTTAAGTACTTCTATTCTATTCACATAATACGCCTACTTCATATATCTACTCCATTCACATATATGCCTACCACTTGTATCTATTGCTATGTCCGCCTACTACAATCTCATGAGCTGTCTAACGCCTGTCCCGTCTCCGTGTCTCCCTATGACTTGCTGTCCTGGAGTGTTGACCGGAGTGTTGGACGTCCCGTGACGAAGGCCGGGAGGTTGCGACCCCCTCTGCGTGCCCCCCTGTCTCCAGAGGTCTCGTAGTGGTGACCGGAGTGCCGGATGTCCCGCGATGATGTCGGGGAGTTCGAGACCCTCTCTGCGCCGCCCCCTATCTCCCTGTCTCCGGCTGTCCCTGAGCAACGACCGGAGTGTTAAATGTCCCTTGACTAAGACGGGGAGGACGTGACCCTCTTTGCGCCGCCCCTGTGCCTCAAATAGATTCGCTATCAGCTCTATCTTTAATCTTTCAAAATGTTCAGTTGCTATCGCTATTAGCTCTATCTTTAATTTTTCAAAATGTACAGTTGCTATTGCATGCACTCATCTGTGTTTCACTTCACACTTGAGTGCATGCTTACCAACTGTCCGTCTGCAACACTACTATCACCAACATCTAAGAAGGGAGATCCCCCCTTGAATGGCCCTTCTAAGGTTTCTCTCCTCCACACTGCCTGTGGAGCTTTTTTCCCTATTGTTAGGTTTTAGTGAGTTTTTCCTTACCTTCGCGTGGGGTATGTCTGGGAGTGCTTGCATTCTTTCATTTATTTGCATTCATCTAAAAATGTTTGCACCTTATGGTGTTCTTGTTCTGTTCTTGACTTATTGTTATGTTTTCTTCTTGACTTGTTTAAAGAAGATCTGTACGGCCCATGGGGACATTAACGTGTGTTGTCGGGCCCTATAAATAAATTTGATTTGATTTGATTTGATTTGTGTGTATGTGTGAGTGTGTGTATGTGTGAGTGATCATAAGTAGTGTGTGTGTGTGTGTGTGTGTGTGTGTGTGTGTGTGTGTGTGTGTGTGTGTGTGTGTGTGTGTGTGTGTGTGTGTGTGTGTGTATGTGTGTGTGTGTGTGTGAGTGTGTGTGTGTGTGTGTGTGTGTGTGTGTGTGTGAGTATGTGTGAGTGTGTATGTGTGAGTGTGATCGTCAGTAGTGTGTAGTTCCTTCTGGAAAGTCCTTGTATGGGCGGGGCTAATTAAAGTGATTCATGCAAACTTTGCATGACATCACTGCGAGTCGAGCAGCAGCCAATCAGATAACAGGATCATTCATACATCTGCCAGAAACACTTGTGTGAACAGTGTGAAGATTAGCCAATCGATGGAGGTCATTAAAATGCAAAGTGTTTCCTGTCTGCATGTGGGATAATTTAGAGGATATTAAACCCGATCAATTACATTTTCAAAAGAGCGTATCTCCTGTTCCGTTAGACATATAGTCACGTGCATGACCCCTAGAGATAGAGACCTGGGGATGTCGGTGATCCCATGACCTTTCACCTCCTTTCCTCTGCCATGAGGTAAAACCAAAGTCGTTTCATGTAATAATTAGCTGAGAACATCCCTGACCCCTAGAGAAAACACGTATTGATGTTTTGATTGTGGACAGGTTGCCATATAAGTAGCTGAGAACATGTATCATGCCTAGAGCGCCACCATCAGGCCAAATGTTGAAGTGAACATATCTCCCGCCCTGTTAGTCAAAGTTAAATGTGAAGCTTCGTCCCCCCGGGGGAAATGAGGACGAGCGAGAATCCAGAATCCAGGGTGTTAACCTCTTAGTTGTGGTGAACCTGATCTCTGCAAACGACGAGCGGGCCTACCTGGGAGAGGTAGAGAACCTGGCGCTGTGGTGTCAGGAGAACAGCCTCTCCCTGAACGTCAGCAAAACAAAAGAGATGATTGTGGACTTTAGGAGGTCGGGGTTCAGGGACTACAGCCCCCTCAGCATCGACGGGGCACCGGTCGAGAGAGTGAACAGTTTTAAGTACCTCGGAGTCCACACTTCCACATGGACCTCACACATTGACAGTGTTGTGAAGAAGGCACGACAACGCCTCTACTTCCTCAGGCGCCTAAGGAAGTTCCAAGTCAGTCAGAAGATCCTCAAGAACTTCTACTCATGTACAATAGAGAGCATCCTGACCGGCAACATCACCTCCTGGTTTGGGAATAGCACTGCACAAGACCGCAGCAGACTACAGAGAGTGGCCCGTTCAGCCGAGCGCACAATTGGAGGTGGGCTTCCCACTCTCCAGGACATTTAAAACAAGCGGTGCAGGGGCAAGGCTAAGAGAATAACAAAATACTCTAGTCACCCAAACAACTGCCTCTTTGAACTGCTGCGGTCAGGCAAGCGCTACAGGAGTCTCATGGCAAGCACAGAGAGACTCAGATGGAGCTTCTATCCCCAGGCCATCAGGATGGTAGTTAGGAGTACAGTGAGGTATGTAACGTATGCAACGTTAGCTGAGGTAGCAACAGTAATCAGGGGTAATGTATGTAACTTATGTAACGTTAGCTGAGGTAGCAACAGTAATCAGTAGTAATGTATGTAACTTATGTAACGTTAGCTGAGGTAGCAACGGTAATCAGTAGTAATGTATGTAACTTATGTAACGTTAGCTGAGGTAGCTACAGTAATCAGTAGTAATGTATGTAACTTATGTAACGTTAGCTGAGGTAGCAACAGTAATCAGTAGTAATGTATGTAACTTATGTAACGTTAGCTGAGGTAGCAACAGTAATCAGTAGTAATGTATGTAACTTATGTAACGTTAGCTGAGGTAGCTACAGTAATCAGTAGTAATGTATGTAACTTATGTAACGTTAGCTGAGGTAGCAACAGTAATCAGTGGTAATGTATGTAACTTATGTAACGTTAGCTGAGGTAGCAACAGTAATCAGTAGTAATGTATGTAACTTATGTAACGTTAGCTGAGGTAGCTACAGTAATCAGTAGTAATGTATGTAACTTATGTAACGTTAGCTGAGGTAGCAACAGTAATCAGTAGTAATGTATGTAACTTATGTAACGTTAGCTGAGGTAGCAACAGTAATCAGTAGTAATGTATGTAACTTATGCAACGTTAGCTGAGGTAACAACAGTAATCAGTAGTAATGTATGTAACTTATGTAACGTTAGCTGAGGTAGCAACAGTAATCAGTGGTAATGTATGTAACTTATGTAACGTTAACTGAGGTAGCAAGAGTAATCAGGGGTAATGTATGTAACTTATGTAACGTTAGCTGAGGTAGCAGCAGTAATCAGTGGTAATGTATGTAACTTATGTAACGTTAGCTGAGGTAGCAACAGTAATCAGTGGTAATGTATGTAACTTATGTAACGTTAGCTGAGGTAACAACAGTAATCAGGGGTAATGTATGTAACTTATGTAACGTTAGCTGAGGTAGCAACAGTAATCAGGGGTAATGTATGTAACTTATGTAACGTTAGCTTAGGTAGCAACAGTAATCAGTAGTAATGTATGTAACTTATGTAACGTTAGCTGAGGTAGCAACAGTAATCAGGGGTAATGTATGTAACTTATGTAACGTTAGCTGAGGTAGCAACAGTAATCAGGGGTAATGTATGTAACTTATGTAACGTTAGCTTAGGTAGCAACAGTAATCAGGGGTAATGTATGTAACTTATGTAACGTTAGCTGAGGTAACAACAGTAATCAGTAGTAATGTATGTAACTTATGTAACGTTAGCTTAGGTAGCAACAGTAATCAGTAGTAATGTATGTAACTTATGTAACGTTAGCTGAGGTAGCAACAGTAATCAGTAGTAATGTATGTAACTTATGTAACGTTAGCTGAGGTAGCAACAGTAATCAGTAGTAATGTATGTAACTTATCGTCGCCTTCTTAAAATAGTGGCCTAAGTCATAATTTCTCGTTTTTCAGGAAACAAAATAAACTGAACCATATATAGAATTTATTATATTTATTAATAATTTCACACAAAAATGTTATGACAATAGAAGACAATTAACATAAAAATTACGATGTCTATCAATTATGTAACATAAAAGGAATAAATGACTTAGGCCAATTTACGAACATGCCGTTGTGACTTGAGCCATATTAAACCTGACTTAGGCCAAATTACTTCTTGAGTAAGTGACTTGGGCAAAACGTGTCACTTCTTTTATTCCCATTTCTTTGACAGACAATGGGGAAGGATAAGCCACACTAGCAGGGCACACAGAGACTCAGGAGACAGAGGGCAGTTTGGCCGTGGTTGGCCCTTTAAATTCAATAAAGAAAACTCAACAGTTACAACTCAAATCACTTATGAGGGCCGACGTTCCACTCTACTGGTTAAAGTTGCTTACTCGTGAGTAGTACGTTCGTTGATAAAGAAAAATACTGTCCGCAGCCGCTCCAGTGTAAAACAAAGATATCCAAATGGTTTATTTCTCTTCCACAGCGAAGTCTTTCTTTACAGAAGTGGTCCTAAAGCTATTTTCCTAAATATTCACATTACTACTACAAGGTAAGAAAATTGTATGTTCACAGTCTCCAAAATCACCGCCGACTCGACACATGAAAATTACTCCACACTGGAAAGCCATAAATCAACTTGCCAGCTCTTTCCACAGCAAAGCGGTCGGCTTGGCACCTTGGTTGAGAAATGCAGGCTTCAGTCTATGTTGTTTAGTCTATCTGTTGAGTCCTCTTCAGTCCTGTTTCAAGCTACCACTGCCTGTTCTGAGAGAATTGTGGACTATATGACTATAGAGAAGCAAATGTTCTAGAACAGTGGTTCTCAACCTGTTTACACCAAGTACCACCTGAGAACGTAGCTGGCTCTCCAAGTACCACCATATGACCGGCGTTAAAATACAGTCTATTCAGCTATGCACAGTTCACGCAGGAGGCAAATGTATTCCTAATACCATTATTTATTGTTAACTTTTGTCAGACACAGCCACAATGTACAAAGGGATAGCACTAGAACTAGCAAACGCCTCCACACAACTCATACAATGCAAGGGGCATTGAGAACATAATAACTAACATTCTCACATAGCAAGTGAGAAAATTAAGAACAACTGTATTTCTCTCTCTTTCTCTCTCTCTCACTCTCTCTCTTTCTCTCTCTCCCTCTCTCACACAGCAAGCAATTGTCCGTCATTCTCTCTCGCACACGCGCACACACACACACACACACACACACACACACACACACACACACACACACACACACACACACACACACACACACACACACACACACACACACACACACACACACACACACACACACACACACACACACACACACACACACACACACACACACACACACACACACACACACACACACACACACACACACACACACACACACACACACACACACACACACACACACACACACACACACACACACACACACACACACACACACACACACACACACACACACACACACACACACACACACACACACACACACACACACACACACACACACACACACACACACACACACACACACACACACACACACACACACACACACACACACACACACACACACACACACACACACACACACACACACACACACACACACACACACACACACACACACACACACACACACACACACACACACACACACACACACACACACACACACACACACACACACACACACACACACACACACACACACACACACACACACACACACACACACACACACACACACACACACACACACACACACACACACACACACACACACACACACACACACACACACACACACACACACACACACACACACACACACACACACACACACACACACACACACACACACACACACACACACACACACACACACACACACACACACACACACACACACACACACACACACACACACACACACACACACACACACACACACACACACACACACACACACACACACACACACACACACACACACACACACACACATTTTGTTACAAAAACTTAATTTCCTGCATTCTGGTGCAGGCATTTTTGAATTTTTACCCTTTAAATGCCAGTGTTTGTGATGGGCATCACAAATTATTGTAAAAAATAAAAGAAAACACATATTCAATACATTTTTGAATGTTTACCCTTTAAATGCTAGTTTGTGTGATGATGATGGCATCACAAATTATTGTTAAAAAAAACACACAAAAAGTAAAATATTTACAATATATCAAATGCAAAGTACATTTTTCTGGGGGGGATTATTACAGGCTAGGCATGTGTCAATGATTAGCAGCTACACATATTTTGATGGATTTTTTGTAATGTCAGATTTAACACCAACTCTTTTCAGAAAAGTGGGAGTATTTCATTTTTTATCTGACATTACAAGAAATCTAAAAATAAATGGTTATGATCAGGGCTGAAGTTGAATTAAAGATGTATGACTGTTTAGACTGCATTACTCTCTGTCACAGTGATCTCCTGGTTGTTCCCCACTTAGATTATCTAACTATTGCGCTGCCGCAAACCAGAAACACTGGCCTGGCCTGCTTCTAAGTTCAGTGGCCTGACTGTAAAAATTTTTAAAATTGTTTTTTTTAGCTTTTTTGGAAATGTTTTCAAGTACCACCAGCAGTACCACCAAGTACCACTAGTGGTACGCGTACCACAGTTTGAGAACCACTGTTCTAGAATGTTCGGTTATGACATCATACAGTGACATCACCAATGTTCCAGTACGTTCGATCATGACATCATACTGTGACATCACAAATGTTCTAGAACGTTCGGTCATGACATAATACTGTGACATCGCAAATGTTCTAGAATGTTCTATTATGACAAATAAGACTGTTCAATGACTTTATCTAAATCCAATCAATATTCCTAATGCCGTTTCAATGTAAGGTTATAAAAATAAACATTCATATAATACAATAACCTAAATATATAGCTTTGGCTCCTACATCACTCTTGGCTAAATCAAACATGCCAGGTGAATCAAACACTGAGGAGGAGGCATGTTCCTCTCCTCACTTCTCCCCCCAGCTCTTCTTTACTGGGTTTTTATTGTAGTTAAATCACTCAAAATCAAACAAATGGCAGGCAAATCAAACACTGGGAGGCATGTTCCTCTCCTCACTTCTCCCTTCAGCTCTTCTTTGCAGAGCTATTGATTGATGCCTATTTATGTGGCAAATTATCGAAGAAGTGATGACACTCGGTGGGCATGACATGTTTCATGGACTAAAGGTCCTGAAACGTCCTCTCTGTGATTGGCAGAGCATGTGGAAACATTCTAATCCATGTCATCAGCTCGTTTGGGACCTGGACCCTCTGTGGCAGTGCTTCCCATGAGTTATCCGAGAAGGATAGCTTGTAATGGACCTTGCCATCACTGCTAAACTGAAGAGCCCGCAAATTATGTACAGTCGGATCTCCAGCTTTTTTGCGTGGTCTGATGCTGAGGATGTAAGAGCCATTCAATTTCAGGTTTTCATCATGCTTGACCACCTTCACATGGTAGGGTGATGGTCTGATTCTTGCAGTCTGTGTAGCTAGTGTAATTCACGATGAGTACGTCCAGATTGTTGAATCGTACAAATACCTGGGAACTGTGTTTGACTGTAAACTGAAGTTCAACCTAAATACAGAGTCTATTGTTAAAAAAGGTCAGCAGAGGATCTACCTGCTGAGAAAGCTGAACTCGTTTAATGTTAGTGCGAAGATCCTGAGTACTTTTTATAGTTCTTTTATTGAAAGCCTCCTAACTTTTTCTTTTATCTGCTGGTTCAGTGGCCTGTCCATTAAAGATAGGAACAGCCTACAGTATATTGTGAAAGTGTGCTCCAAAATAATTGGAGTAAAACAGAGAGACCTATGTTCTCTCTGGATGGACCAGGTGGTCAAGAAGGGGACGAGCATCATTAATCAACCCCTCCATGCTCTGTCTCAGCGGTTTTCACTGTTGCCTTCTGGCCGCCGTTATGACGTCCCACCAAGTAGGACCAACCGCTACGCCAAATCTTTTGTCCCCTCGGCTATCAGACTTTTAAACACAGACAGTAGTCATTTTAAGTAGCCTTTTGCACTTGGTTGTCTGTTTTTACTTTTACTTTTATTGCTGGATTGTATCACATGGAGTGTTTCTCTTTTTATTGCCGTGCTGTCGTTGAGATGTTTTGTTGTTTGTTTGTCTTGTTGCTTGTTGGTGAAGCTGCAAATATGAATTGCCCCACGCGGGATCAATAAAGTTGTCTGAATCTGAATCTGAATCTGATCACGTAGTCTCTCGGGGTGATGATATCCGTAATAATTTTACGTTCAATGGTACTATGCATGCTGTCACACTCCATTTGTATGTGTCCAGCAACAAGGTACTTCTGTGTTATTAGTACCCCATATTTCCTGGCAAGCTCAGAAAATGCATTCGCCGCATTTGCATTGCGGTTCTGATAACCACAACCATCGCTCCACACTACTATCTCCTTGATTTCTGGATGATCTTTGATCAAACCTTCAAAATGGCGATATTGAAGGTGTGTGAATACTTCGCTACTGAGATCGCCCTGAGTCTCGTCCCACATGTAGCAGTACCCTTCCTTTGATTTCAAGTCATAGAGGGTAAAGTTATGGACCTGCAGTTTTGTTTTGTAATACACGCAGCTGGCTTGGGTTTTTGGACACAGCAGCACAGCTTGCAAGTCCATTGTCCAAACGGACTTCTCATTGTTTGCAGAATCCTTGTTGTGTGATTTCTCTTGTCTTGCTTCATCTTTTGCCATCACATGTGCATCATATTTGGCCATACTGATATTACCATGCTTGAATGAAACACAAACATCACACTGATCTTTTCGAGGAATGATTACGGAATACTTTCCTTCATGGAACACATCTGTAAAATGCCGTATCCCAACGGCCCTCACTCCAGCAGTTGCAGCTGTTTGTTGATATTCCCGATGTAGTTGGGAGATGGTTGTGCCTGGGTGAAGGAACTTCTTGTCTTTGTAGGTCGCTGTGCTTCTGCAGTAATGCAAATCAACAGTGGGCAGGTCCTTCAACCAGTCCTTAAGGAAATCTGTGACGTCAGTTTCCAGCTTTGCATGCTTGCCACTCTTAGGTCCAGATTTAGTTGGCGGGGCTGCTGCTTGTCTGTCATGGTCGATGGTGTCTTCATTCAGCCAGTGTCTAATGGTTCTTTCATGGAGACAAAGTGTAGAAGAAAAATGTGCCTGGGACACTTTATGACTCGTTCCATCCTGAAGTTTAAGTTGGTAGGACAATGACACATTGCGCCTGGATTCTTCAGCAACTTTCCTTTGCTTTATGGCAACCTTTGTGACCAAAGTTTTGATGTATAACCGACGTTCTTCCCAGGTGTTCATCAACCAAACATTCTGAAATATCCACTGCCTCTGTTCTTCTGTAATGGATTGGCAGTCTCGAGTCTTGACTCGTTGACAGAACTTTGAATTGCAGGGAGGACCCTTAGCCTTTGCAGGTATTTTGTTGCCACCTTTGCCCTTGTATGGCATTCCTTTGAGACGTTTCTGCTTGGATTCATTCACTATTTTGTGTTAGTAATTAAACTATAATTTGTGACAGTAAAAGACTAAATAACTACACAACATGTATAGCCTGGCCTATATTATAGTAAACCTTATCACTTACCAATAGGGGACGAGCCCTGAATCATGGAAATGACTTCATCCAGACTGTAGCTTTTCTTGCTTCTCGAAGCATCTGCCATCTTGAAAAGTTGTAAAATTGCAAAGTTGCATGTCTTGTGACTTAGGCAAAAGATAAAACTGCCTAAGTCACACTCTTGACATAGGCAATATTCTTCCAGGGTAGAAACAGCATGATCCTTTCAATTAAGGATGTAGGCGATTGTACCAGAGGGTGACCAGCATCATGAAGATATGAGTTTGCGGACGACTCAGCCCTGCTGGTCTCTGACAAGAACAATTTACAGGTTGAAAAAACCCTCAGCTCGGAACTAGGCAAAATCTGCATATGGCTCGCCGACAACAAACTATCATTACACATGGGCAAAACAGAGTCCATTCTCTTCGGTTCAAATAACAAACTCAGCAAAACCGACGGCTTCTCAGTTACAGTGGGTGACAATATTGTCACAAGGAAAGATGAAATTACCTACCTGGGTTCCATCCTAGAGGCTAATCTTTCCTGTGACAAAATGGCATCCAAGGTAATAAAAAAAGTCAATCAACAAACTCGATTCTTGTAACGGATCTCCTCCCTGGTAAACAAGAATACCCTGAAGACTCTGGCAGGGGCACTCATTCAAGGGTACTACGACTATGCTTGCACCTCATGGTACCAAAGCACCTCAAAGGCACTAAAAAACAAATTACAAACATCTCAAAACAAACTAGTCAGACTACTGCTTGACCTGACTCCTAGAACCTACCTCACCCCTGCACACTATGCCAACCTAGGATGGCTTAGAGTAGACGACAGAGTACAGCAACTTGCAATGGGCCTGGTCTACATGATACACTACACGACCAAGGTACCCATGTACATGTCAAAATACTTCCCAAAGGTCAGTGAATACCACGATCACAACACCAGAGAGAGCTCCACAAATCATGTAAAACCCAGATTCGGCTCAAACAAGGGACTAAACACGTTTCGCAATTATGCCACAACAATGTGGAACGCCCTACCCAAAGCTGTAAAGGAATGTGAATCACTACCCACCTTCAAAAACACTCTCAAAGAACACCTACGGGAGACTGCAATTCAAAACTGGCCCCTACAAATGTCCTAACCCAGTTGTACAATAAAGACCAAGCATGGCTTTGTCAGTATTCCAATGTACAGCCCCACCCAACCCCACCCCACCTACCCAACCTCCTCCAATGTACAGTTTCTATGTCAAATGTATGTCAGTATTCCAATGTACAGTGTGTGTCCCCCCCTACCCAACCCCCCCCCACCGCCAATGTACATCCCCACCCCACCTACCCAACCTCCCCCAATGCACAGTTTCTATGTCAAATGTATATACACTCTTTTTCTGGATTTTTTTAGTATCACAAACAGTACTGTATTTGAAAATCTGGTATGTCATAAATGTATAGATGTAGCAGTACTGTCTATCTGTATGTCGTGTGTGTCATATGATGAATTGAAAATTAAAGACCCTCACCACCCCAATAACAGCCTGTTCCAGCTGCTGAGGTCAGGCAGACGCCTGCGAACCCCAGCTACTAGGACAGAGCGGCTTAGGCTCAGCTTCTTCCCCCAGGCCATCAGAGCCCTGAACAATGAACTATCCACACACAAGCACACATGAACACACACACGACACGCACGCTGTGCACGCTCACACACGAGCAGCCACTTAACACTTTAACATGAGCACACACTCATGTCGCACACACGCACACTTATGGCCAAAAGGAAAGGACACTTTAAATTAGAATAACAGGAACAGTGTATTGCACTACCAAAGCTAACTAGCATGTCCCATATGCTCTGTAAATAACTATGTACAGATACCGAGATGTCACTCCATGTTACCTGTTACCTGTTTACTGCACAATGTTGTTTTTTAAAATTTTTTATTCTATTATGTTGTACCACTGTATTGCACATCGTTGCGGGCAAGACCACCCGCATTTCATTGTATACCTGTATGCCGTGACAATTAAAACTCTTGACTTGACTTGACTTGACTTGACTGATGGAAACAAGACGAAAGTCTTTCTCAGGTCTGCATCCTCTTAACAATTGTATGTATTGAGCTGTACTGTACTGTACCCATTCTGCAATCTGTTGATAAACTTTTCAATCAATCAATCAGTTAGGCAAAAAAAAAAAAAATCCAAAAAATGACTTAGGCTATTATTTTAAGAGGGTGACGTTATGTAACATTAGCTGAGGTAGCAACAGTAATCAGTAATGTATGTAACTTATGTAACATTAGCTGAGGTAACAACAGTAATCAGTAATGTTAGCTGAGGTAGCAACAGTAATCAGTAATGTTAGCTGAGGTAGCAACAGTAATCAGTAATGTTAGCTGAGGTAACAACAGTAATCAGTAATGTTAGCTGAGGTAGCAACAGTAATCAGTAATGTTAGCTGAGGTAATCAGTAGTAATGTATGTAACTTATGTAACGTTAGCTGAGGTAGCAACAGTAATCAGTAGTAATGTATGTAACTTATGTAACGTTAGCTGAGGTAGCAACAGTAATCAGTAATGTTAGCTGAGGCAGCAACAGTAATCAGTAATGTTAGCTGAGGTAGCAACAGTAATCAGTAATGTTAGCTGAGGTAATCAGTAGTAATGTATGTAACTTATGTAACGTTAGCTGAGGTAGCAACAGTAATCAGTAATGTTAGCTGAGGTAGCAACAGTAATCAGTAATGTTAGCTGAGGTAGCAACAGTAATCAGTAATGTTAGCTGAGGTAACAACAGTTATCAGTAATGTTAGCTGAGGTAGCAACAGTAATCAGTAATGTTAGCTGAGGTAACAACAGTTATCAGTAATGTTAGCTGAGGTAGCAACAGTAATCAGTAATGTATGTAACTTATGTAACATTAGCTGAGGTAACAACAGTAATCAGTAATGTTAGCTGAGGTAGCAACAGTAATCAGTAATGTTAGCTGAGGTAACAACAGTTATCAGTAATGTTAGCTGAGGTAGCAACAGTAATCAGTAATGTATGTAACTTATGTAACATTAGCTGAGGTAACAACAGTAATCAGTAATGTTAGCTGAGGTAGCAACAGTAATCAGTAATGTTAGCTGAGGTAGCAACAGTAATCAGTAATGTTAGCTGAGGTAATCAGTGGTAATGTATGTAACTTATATAATGTTAGCTGAGGTAGCAACAGTAATCAGTAGTAATGTATGTAACTTATGTAACGTTAGCTGAGGTAGCAACAGTAATCAGTAGTAATGTATGTAACTTATGTAACGTTAGCTGAGGTAGCAACAGTAATCAGTAGTAATGTATGTAACTTATGTAACGTTAGCTGAGGTAGCAACAGTAATCAGTGGTAATGTATGTAACTTATGTAACGTTAGCTGAGGTAGCAACAGTAATCAGTAGTAATGTATGTAACTTATGTAACGTTAGCTGAGGTAGCAACAGTAATCAGTAGTAATGTATGTAACTTATGTAACGTTAGCTGAGGTAGCAACAGTAATCAGTAGTAATGTATGTAACTTATGTAACGTTAGCTGAGGTAGCAACAGTAATCAGTAGTAATGTATGTAACTTATGTAACGTTAGCTGAGGTAGCAACAGTAATCAGTAGTAATGTATGTAACTTATGTAACGTTAGCTGAGGTAGCAACAGTAATCAGTAGTAATGTATGTAACTTATGTAACGTTAGCTGAGGTAGCAACAGTAATCAGTAGTAATGTATGTAACTTATGTAACATTAGCTGAGGTAGCAACAGTTATCAGTAATGTTAGCTGAGGTAGCAACAGTAATCAGTAATGTTAGCTGAGGTAGCAACAGTAATCAGTAATGTTAGCTGAGGTAGCAACAGTAATCAGTAATGTTAGCTGAGGTAACAACAGTAATCAGTAATGTTAGCTGAGGTAGCAACAGTAATCAGTAATGTTAGCTGAGGTAGCAACAGTAATCAGTAATGTTAGCTGAGGTAGCAATAGTAATCAGTAATGTTAGCTGATAGCAACAGTAATCAGTAATGTTAGCTGATAGCAACAGTAATCAGTAATGTTAGCTGAGGTAGCAACAGTAATCAGTAATGTTAGCTGATAGCAACAGTAATCAGTAATGTTAGCTGAGGTAATCAGTAGTAATGTATGTAACTTATGTAACGTTAGCTGAGGTAGCAACAGTAATCAGTAGTAATGTATGTAACTTATGTAACGTTAGCTGAGGTAGCAACAGTAATCAGTAATGTTAGCTGAGGCAGCAACAGTAATCAGTAATGTTAGCTGAGGTAGCAACATTAATCAGTAATGTTAGCTGAGGTAATCAGTAGTAATGTATGTAACTTATGTAACGTTAGCTGAGGTAGCAACAGTAATCAGTAATGTTAGCTGAGGTAGCAACAGTAATCAGTAATGTTAGCTGAGGTAGCAACAGTAATCAGTAATGTTAGCTGAGGTAACAACAGTTATCAGTAATGTTAGCTGAGGTAGCAACAGTAATCAGTAATGTTAGCTGAGGTAACAACAGTTATCAGTAATGTTAGCTGAGGTAGCAACAGTAATCAGTAATGTATGTAACTTATGTAACATTAGCTGAGGTAACAACAGTAATCAGTAATGTTAGCTGAGGTAGCAACAGTAATCAGTAATGTTAGCTGAGGTAACAACAGTTATCAGTAATGTTAGCTGAGGTAGCAACAGTAATCAGTAATGTATGTAACTTATGTAACATTAGCTGAGGTAACAACAGTAATCAGTAATGTTAGCTGAGGTAGCAACAGTAATCAGTAATGTTAGCTGAGGTAACAACAGTTATCAGTAATGTTAGCTGAGGTAGCAACAGTAATCAGTAATGTATGTAACTTATGTAACATTAGCTGAGGTAACAACAGTAATCAGTAATGTTAGCTGAGGTAGCAACAGTAATCAGTAATGTTAGCTGAGGTAGCAACAGTAATCAGTAATGTTAGCTGAGGTAATCAGTGGTAATGTATGTAACTTATATAATGTTAGCTGAGGTAGCAACAGTAATCAGTAGTAATGTATGTAACTTATGTAACGTTAGCTGAGGTAGCAACAGTAATCAGTAGTAATGTATGTAACTTATGTAACGTTAGCTGAGGTAGCAACAGTAATCAGTAGTAATGTATGTAACTTATGTAACGTTAGCTGAGGTAGCAACAGTAATCAGTGGTAATGTATGTAACTTATGTAACGTTAGCTGAGGTAGCAACAGTAATCAGTAGTAATGTATGTAACTTATGTAACGTTAGCTGAGGTAGCAACAGTAATCAGTAGTAATGTATGTAACTTATGTAACGTTAGCTGAGGTAGCAACAGTAATCAGTAGTAATGTATGTAACTTATGTAACGTTAGCTGAGGTAGCAACAGTAATCAGTAGTAATGTATGTAACTTATGTAACGTTAGCTGAGGTAGCAACAGTAATCAGTAGTAATGTATGTAACTTATGTAACGTTAGCTGAGGTAGCAACAGTAATCAGTAGTAATGTATGTAACTTATGTAACGTTAGCTGAGGTAGCAACAGTAATCAGTAGTAATGTATGTAACTTATGTAACATTAGCTGAGGTAGCAACAGTTATCAGTAATGTTAGCTGAGGTAGCAACAGTAATCAGTAATGTTAGCTGAGGTAGCAACAGTAATCAGTAATGTTAGCTGAGGTAGCAACAGTAATCAGTAATGTTAGCTGAGGTAACAACAGTAATCAGTAATGTTAGCTGAGGTAGCAACAGTAATCAGTAATGTTAGCTGAGGTAGCAACAGTAATCAGTAATGTTAGCTGAGGTAGCAATAGTAATCAGTAATGTTAGCTGATAGCAACAGTAATCAGTAATGTTAGCTGATAGCAACAGTAATCAGTAATGTTAGCTGAGGTAGCAACAGTAATCAGTAATGTTAGCTGATAGCAACAGTAATCAGTAATGTTAGCTGAGGTAGCAACAGTAATCAGTAATGTTAGCTGATAGCAACAGTAATCAGTAATGTTAGCTGATAGCAACAGTAATCAGTAATGTTAGCTGAGGTAGCAACAGTAATCAGTAATGTTAGCTGATAGCAACAGTAATCAGTAATGTTAGCTGATAGCAACAGTAATCAGTAATGTTAGCTGAGGTAGCAGCAGTAATCAGTAATGTTAGCTGAGGTAGCAACAGTAATCAGTAATGTTAGCTGATAGCAACAGTAATCAGTAATGTTAGCTGAGGTAACAACAGTAATCAGTAATGTTAGCTGATAGCAACAGTAATCAGTAATGTTAGCTGAGGTAACAACAGTAATCAGTAATGTTAGCTGATAGCAACAGTAATCAGTAATGTTAGCTGATAGCAACAGTAATCAGTAATGTTAGCTGATAGCAACAGTAATCAGTAATGTTAGCTGAGGTAACAACAGTAATCAGTAATGTTAGCTGATAGCAACAGTAATCAGTAATGTTAGCTGATAGCAACAGTAATCAGTAATGTTAGCTGATAGCAACAGTAATCAGTAATGTTAGCTGATAGCAACAGTAATCAGTAATGTTAGCTGATAGCAACAGTAATCAGTAATGTTAGCTGATAGCAACAGTAATCAGTAATGTTAGCTGATAGCAACAGTAATCAGTAATGTTAACTGAGGTAACAACAGTTATCAGTAATGTTAGCTGAGGTAGCAACAGTAATCAGTAATGTTAGCTGAGGTAATCAGTAGTATGGCTTGTTGCTTCCTGGTCCCTTTAGACCAGGGGTCTCAAACTTGCGGCCTGCGGGCCAATTGCGGCCCGCTGGATGATATTTTGCGGCCCCCTACATAATTTCTTTTATGAGTTTGAAAAAAAATAATCATATATATAAATATATATCTTTTTTTTTGACAATAAAGTTTCATAAAAATCTTAGTCAAACCTTTAGTATTATGGATATTAAACATGCTGGCAGAGTACATGCATCCATGTCCATTTTAATTAAATAAAGAAATTCCCTATCCATAGTCGCCGTGGGAAAGAATAAAATAAAACATAAAATAAAATAAATTCCCTACCTACCCATGGCCTTAACTGATGCCTAATAAAATAATGTATTGACTGAAGTGATGGAGACCATGTTTGAAGGCAAACAAAAGCAAATCCCCCTCAGATCACACAGCAACCAGAATAACTGAAATACTGGCTGGTGATTTGATTAAACAGCTTTGTGATAGAATAAGAAAATGCACAGTGCATTTCCATAGCTGTGGATGAGTCCACTGACACCACTGAGAAGCCTAAGTTCTGAAGAACCGTTCATGTTCTGAAGAACCGTTCATATTCTGAAATGTTATTGCTAAAGATTGAGAAGATTGGATCAGTTGTACTTTTTTTTGGAATACATGATGCGGCCCAGCCTCACCCAGACTCTACCTCCAGCCTCACCCAGACTCTACCTCCAGCCTCACCCAGACTCTACCTCCAGCCTCACCCAGACTCTACCTCCAGCCTCACCCAGACTCTACCTCCAGCCTCACCCAGACTCTCCCTCCAGCCTCACCCAGACTCTACCCCCAGCCTCACCCAGACTCTACCTCCAGCCTCACCCAGACTCTACCTCCAGCCTCACCCAGACTCTCCCTCCAGCCTCACCCAGACTCTACCTCCAGCCTCACCCAGACTCTACCTCCAGCCTCACCCAGACTCTACCTCCAGCCTCACCCAGACTCTCCCTCCAGCCTCACCCAGACTCTCCCTCCAGCCTCACCCAGACTCTACCTCCAGCCTCACCCAGACTCTACCTCCAGCCTCACCCAGACTCTACCTCCAGCCTCACCCAGACTCTACCTCCAGCCTCACAGACTCTACCTCCAGCCTCACCCAGACTCCACCCCCAGCGGCCCCCAGGTGAGTGTGAGACCCCTGCTCTCACCCCAGCGGCCCCCAGGTGAGTGTGAGACCCCTGCTTTAGATCCTCTATGTTCTCCTCAGCTCACGTTTGATAGCAGTACTAAAAAGGCATCCCATGTAATCACAGCCTTCGTCTTGATATCTGATTTTAATTAAGTGATACATCGATGAACCTTTGTTTCAGAAAAAATAACAATTTGAGGGCCATGCATAAGCTTCACCTATCACCAATGTGCTGTTTGTATTTCTATATATTCAGCCTTCATGCATAATTCATCACCTCTCATCGTGAGACTGCTATGGATGAACTCTCCTCAGAACCCGTACAGCGACGCAGAGCAACAGCGTTCTGACGCAGAACAGAAAAACAAATTGTTTTGTTTTTTTCCTCCCGTGGGGGAAACTCATTAACTACCTTTGTGGCGTGTTGACATTTCATTTGCATCCCTTCATTTCACACTCGCGCCTCCAATTTCCTCCTCTGTTACGTTGACGCGCGCAAAAGGGAATAATGTATAAAATTAATTTCCGTAGCATTTTATTCATCACACAAACGTCAATTACAGCAGCATACTTGTGTTCCTTGTGTTCCTTTTGTCTTAGTTTACCTCTCAGCTCATCCCTACTGGCCTGTGACCTGCTCTGACCTGCTCTAAGTAGTACTGTCACACCTTGAACTGACGCTAGATCAGTAGTCCAGTCACACCTTGATCTGACCCTAGATCAGTAGTACTGTCACACCTTGATCTGACAAATCTTGCAAGTCCAACCATTTTAATTAGTATATTTGTTTCTCTGGCCAAACTAACGTTAATGTTATTAATCCTGCGGCCGCACTTTATTTGAAGACAGCCAATCAAATCCCCATCGATGGAAAATGACCCACCCATACCCATGCTGATTGGTCCTCGTGCAAGACTAGAAAGCGGGGATCTTTGATTAAACACCTGCTATCAGAAGAATACAGTCAGAAAAAAAGTTTTTCCTTTGACTTTTTAGTACTTAAGTACATTTAAAAGTAGAAACTTTTTTACTTTTACTCAAGTGTGTTTTTAGCCAGATACTCGGACTTTTACTTGAGTACGATTTTGAGACGGTACCCATACTTTCACTTAAGTATAATCTCTGGGTACTTTTTACACCCCTGCATGTCTTCATATCCGCAGGTGAGCTACATCAAAGCGCAATTAAGAGGGATAGAAAATGGAGACCGAGAGAAGGAAGCATGGTGTAGCTATGGTGAAACCTGAGAGGAGGAAGGAGAGAAAGTAAGTGGAAGAGGAGAGATATAGAGAAGAGGAGTGTGTCACCCAATGATGAGTATGACTGTTTTTGAAAGGAGATCCCCGCTGTGTGCCAAACCCTTTGACCGTCTGAGAACCTGCTTCGGTACCGACCCCCGCTCGCCCGACGTCTCTTCTCCCGGATCAGCTCCCGCCCCGTATGAGAACCGGTCCCCGTGTACCGACCCCCGCTCGCCCGACGTCTCGTCTCCCGGATCAGCTCCCGCCCCGTATGAGAACCGGTCCCCATGTACCGACCCCCGCTATCGGACAACGACGATTCTCACGGATTACCGACTGTCTTACTTACACTAACCTCTTCCTTCCCCGTAAACAGCAATAAAACTGCGGTTAAACTTGCTTCTACCTCGTGCCATGTGTGTTTTATTCATTCCAATCCTGGTGTGACAGCTCAATAGCTCCCCCTCAGTCTGTCACACCAGTTTAAACTAAACATGAATTTCCTGATTTGATTTGCTTAAAAATCAAACGAGTCATTACAGAGCAGAGCTGTTTCTGAACCAGACCGTGATGCAGTTAGTAGCTTTTGGATCCAAAACAATGGGAATCCAAATAGAAATCAAAGCCGACTTAAGTACCTCATCATCTGAAGGGCCTCCTTTCATGGTTCGGAGATGGAGAGGCTCCAGAACTCTGAGCATTAACCGTGTCGAGGACGTCCCAGATGGTGCTGACAGTTTGACAGGGGGAACGACAGAGAGAGCTCATTTACATACACGTGTACATCACACACAGACTAGACCACCCCATCATTTACATACATGTGTACATCACACACAGACTAGACCACCCCATCAGTGATACACGTGTACATCACACACAGACTAGACCACCCCATCAGTGATACACGTGTACATCACACACAGACTAGACCACCCCATCAGTGATACACGTGTACATCACACACAGACTAGACCACCCCATCAGTGATACACGTGTACATCACACACAGACTAGACCACCCCATCAGTGATACATGTGTACATCACACACAGACTAGACCACCCCATCAGTGATACACGTGTACATCACACACAGACTAGACCACCCCATCAGTGATACACGTGTACATCACACACAGACTAGACCACCCCATCAGTGATACACGTGTACATCACACACAGACTAGACCACCCCATCAGTGATACACGTGTACATCACACACAGACTAGACCACCCCATCAGTGATACACGTGTACATCACACACAGACTAGACCACCCCATCAGTGATACATGTGTACATCACACACAGACTAGACCACCCCATCAGTGATACACGTGTACATCACACACAGACTAGACCACCCCATCAGTGATACACGTGTACATCACACACAGACTAGACCACCCCATCAGTGATACATGTGTACATCACACACAGACTAGACCACCCCATCAGTGATTCAGCAGCCACAGTGCAGCAGTCCTATACTGTAATATACATATATATATATATATATTAAGGCTGTCAAAGTTAACGTGGTATTAACGCGTTATCGCCCGATTCTATTAACGGCACAATTTGTATTAACTCTCGATTAACTTTTTTTTTTAAATCAATTTTTTTTTTACATTTTTCTTTTCTTTTTAGACTTCACTCAGGTGTATTATTGATACTCTCATTGATACTATGTTTGTTTCTGACTCAAAGTGTGTGTGTGTGTGTGTGTGTGTGTGTGTGTGTGTGTGTGTGTGTGTGTGTGTGTGTGTGTGTGTGTGCGTGCGTGCGTGTGATAGAGAGAGATAGAGAGGGGGGGTGAGAGAGATGAGGAAGGGGCAATAGAGAAAGAGAGCTGGGAGAGTGTGTGTATGTGTGTGTGTGTGTGTGTGTGTGTGAGTGTGTGTGAGTGTGTGTGTGAGAGAGAGAGGGGGGGGGGGCGGGGGTGTGAGTTCTCAGCCCTTGTGTGGGTGAATGTAACAAGTTCCTAACGTTTTTTTTCCCCTATTATTTCATGCACTTTATTCATTGTTTTAAATAATTATTTTCTTTTAAGTTATTTTGTGCATCACTCTGTTTTCATTTAGATGCAAATTTGCAATGCATGAGGGTCATCCTTTTGTGTTAAATGGCTGCATAAAGCAAGCATTTGTTGACTCATGTTGATAAGAGTATTAAAACTTGAAAAAGATCAGTTTATGGTAAAAAAAAAATAGATTAAATTGCGATTAATTGCGAGTTAACTATGGACAATCATGCGATTAATCGATTGACAGCACTAATATATATAGTATATACATATAGTATATACTACACAATATACTCCATTGCCTGCACTCTAGGATATTTTACCCATACTGTACAAACGTTGAACTCTGTTGCCTATACTTAATTTATACCAACCTGCTGCTTTCACTGTCTACACTTGCCCTACACTGTAATCATAGTCATCATAATAATCATAGCTACCTACCTCATACTCTTGTCTACCCATATAACTCAACTGTAACTGTACAATAATGCTGTATATACATTTATATATATACCACATATATATATATATATATGTATGTACCATCCGTTACATATATATATAGCACCTGAGGAAGCGATAGCGAAACCCGTTGTGCAACAATAAATAAGCAAAAACCAGTCCTGTGGAGTGTGCGGCCCCTTATTTCCCTTGAAGGTATTCTCCTTTTAGTTTATATATATATATACATTTATATATATACCATATGTAACGGATGGTACCGTGAGGCACAGTCACGATGGACTTCAGATGTTGTGAAGTGACTGGGGCGAGTAGCGGCGCTGTGGGTTAAACTCACTCTCACCCTCAAAAGACACATAGACACGTTACAAAGTGTAACGCTTGGGTACTAATTGAAGATGAGAGCACAGTTAGCAGACAAGGGAGAATGAACGTAGGCAGAAACGAGGAGCGATGCTTGAAGAAGGGTGTTTACTTCTTATCCAAACGTAAATACAAAACAACACTACTAATAACACAATGACGGAAAACAAGAAAACGACAGAAGTATACAGGACTCACTAGACATCAACGGGGAAGGCAGGCACGACACGGGGAACACACAGGATACTGGAGGAATGTCGCCAAAGGAAGTGAGGAACAAACAGACACCTAAATACTAACACTAATTAATAACGATCAACACCTGGCAGGGCCAGGCCAAAACACAGAATCACAAACACAACCTAGACACAAAAGCACTGACACACTAAACACAACTAGACACTAAGGCCATGACACACTAAACACAACTAGACACTAAGGCAATGACACACAACAACTCAACAGGGGTGTAACATCAAACACAGACAGGGATGGCCCAGCATAACATAATATTACAAATCAAATCAACAATGTGCAACCAACACAAAATGGCCGACCGCACCATCGGGCTTAGGTCACCAGAGGGAGCAATGTCAGGAGGAGAGCACTGTCCAATGTTATTCTCCTGCCGGTCAGCAGGACCGGCCCTTGGGTCGTAACAGTACCCCCCTCTCAACGGGGGGCTTCCAGACCCCCGAGAACAACGTCCGCACCCAGGCGAGGGAGGAAGCCGGAACCCCGGAGGGGGCACAAGGAGAGGACCCGGAGACCAGGAGCCGGGAGACAGAGCGAAAACCCCAGGAGGGGCATAGCAGCCAGGGGGGCTGAAAATGGGCGCAGATGCCCGGAGAGGTGTGGAGGGAAAGGGAGCAGCGGCCCGACGAGGGGGGGAGGGGACGGGCACCGAGACCCGGGGAGGGGGGCTGGACCTGGGAACAGAGGCCCGACGAGGGGGGGTAGGAACAGGTGCCGAAGCCCGGGAAGGGGAGCTGGACCCCGGAGCAGGATCTCGGACGAGAGCCCCTCCAGCCGCCGGACTAGGAACCGGTTCAGGGGAGACGGAACGGAGGGGCGGCGGCGGCGACCCCCGGAGCAGGACCCAGCGTAGACCACGGCGAAGACCACGCCGAAGACCACGGCGAGGACCAGGACGCCGGTCACGGCGTGGGGGTGGACCAGACGGGAAGCCAGGACCAGTCGAGGAGCCGGAGCCCGGCATTGCAGCCGGACCAGTTGTAGAGGCTGGGCTGGGCGTGGAGACCAGTCCGGTCTCGGCGGCGATGCGTGGCGTAGAGGCTGGGCTGGTCGTGGAAGCCGGAGGGGGAGTGATGACAGCCGGGGCTACACCGAGCAGAACCAGGCTGGCAGCGACGGCCGGGTCAGCTGTGGAGGCCTCATCTGCTGCACCAGCCATGCAAGCTGTAGCGTCTGTGTCAGCTGGGAGGGTCTGGCTAGCTACAGAGGCTAAGCTAACAGTAGGGCCTGGGTTAGCTGTGGAGGCCTCATCTGCTGCACTAGCCACGCAAGCTGTAGGAGTGACGCTAACGGGCGGAGCTATGCTAGCTGGGGATGCACGGTTAGCTACCAGAGAGATGCTAACGGGCGGAGCTGCGTTAGCTGGGGATGCACGGTTAGCTACCGGAGAGATGCTAACGGGCGGAGCTGCGTTAGCTGGGGACGCACGGTTAGCTACAGGCTCTAGGCTGACCGTGAGTTGAATGCTAGTCGGCTGGCTAGCTGCGGGGGAAAAGCTAGCAAGCGGGACCAGACTGGTGGGTAGGGTACTAGGGATCGGCATAAACCCTTCCATGAGGGCGGAGACGTGGTCGGCCATAACCCGCATCGCAGGCGCCTGTGTCGGGCTCTCTCTTGCAACCCTGTCGATCGTCTGGAGCCAGAACACCCACTTGGCAGGCGTGTACTGCTCCAGATTACCGTCCATCAAGTTTTGAAGGATAACAAAAGTATCTACCACCTTGCCTGCTGTGCGTTTGATTGGTGGCGACATTCTGTAACGCTTGGGTACTAATTGAAGATGAGAGCACAGTTAGCAGACAAGGGAGAATGAACGTAGGCAGAAACGAGGAGCGATGCTTGAAGAAGGGTGTTTACTTCTTATCCAAACGTAAATACAAAACAACACTACTAATAACACAATGACGGAAAACAAGAAAACGACAGAAGTATACAGGACTCACTAGACATCAACGGGGAAGGCAGGCACGACACGGGGAACACACAGGATACTGGAGGAATGTCGCCAAAGGAAGTGAGGAACAAACAGACACCTAAATACTAACACTAATTAATAACGATCAACACCTGGCAGGGCCAGGCCAAAACACAGAATCACAAACACAACCTAGACACAAAAGCACTGACACACTAAACACAACTAGACACTAAGGCCATGACACACTAAACACAACTAGACACTAAGGCAATGACACACAACAACTCAACAGGGGTGTAACATCAAACACAGACAGGGATGGCCCAGCATAACATAATATTACAAATCAAATCAACAATGTGCAACCAACACAAAATGGCTGACCGCACCATCGGGCTTAGGTCACCAGAGGGAGCAATGTCAGGAGGAGAGCACTGTCCAATGTTATTCTCCTGCCGGTCAGCAGGACCGGCCCTTGGGTCGTAACAACAAAGCAGTGAATTCACCTCTGTGTTGTTGCCCACGGCGTGGGAGACCCGGGTTCGAAACTCCCTTGGGGCATCGAAGTTTGAGGTGACGATGTCACAACCATTACATATATATATATATATCTGTCTGAATAGACCTGCTTATAATCCTTCCATATATACCTACTTATACACCTGCATATCAACCATATAACCCTGTATGGTAGCATGTAGTATAATACTGTAATACCGTATATATATTATGTCTGTACATACCTGCATATAATTATTTTGTTACATATATGTACATATCCCTTACCTACTCTTACTAGTTACACTGCTGACCAGTACGACTTACTACCATAGTGTCTTTATACCTGTATCACTGGACATATTAATACTACAACTCTGTACATACATCTGATTACACTATTACTCAGTAGTACTGATTTCTATATTTTATACCCAGATTAGTCACCTGTACATTGTATATTACTATTGCACTTTACTGTTACATTTGCACTCTGGTTGGATGCCAAATATATTTTTGTGCTGTATGATGACAAGACATTAGTATTTAATCGAATCTACTGGTTTAAATAAACAATTTGATAGTATTCAAAAAATAATTAATAGACGCCTGTCCCAAATATAGGTTGAATGCCTGGTTGGATGCCAAACCTCTTTGTACTGTACGATGACAATACATTTGAATCAAATCTAATAATATCATTTTAAGAAGCTGATAGAAAATCCTGGCTCCACTCTACAGGCATTTCATTAATCTGTTATAGGATGTTGGCTTTTGTGTTTGCTGTTAGATTGTGTGGATTTGTTACTTTACATTTTGTTGTACCGTTGTTGTACATTTTTCCCTCTTTAAGTTTTACTTTAAAAGTTCCTTAACTCATTCATTGCCAAACCCGAGATAAGTCGGGTTAACTCGACTGCGTTGGCTGCCAGACCCGAGATATCTCGGGTTTTGGTCGTTTATTCTTTTATTCTATATTTTTATTCATTATTCATCCAGGGACCTTGGTGTTACTATAGGGAATGATTAGTCGATCGCCAAAGTGCAATACTGGCGGCATCCAGCTAGACGGCGGTATCGAGCACCCTTTGAAACCTTGTATTTGTATTTGTACCTTGTTGCCTGTGCAACGGTCAAATGTCACCGGGCTCACTTTTCTTTGTTGGGCGAATGGAGCGGTTATAACGATCGGATTGAGAAGCGTCAAATGCTCCCGATGCATGATGTGTGGTGGATTATGTTGGTGACACGATCGACACCAATACTGGGACTCGCAATCAGATAATTGGAATATTCTTTTTGGGGTACATCCTAGTGAAGGTAAGGGCTATATGATATCAAGACAAGTCAAGTCAAGTAATTTATTTATATAGCACGTTTAAAAGCAGAAGAGCCAACCAAAGTGCTGTACAATCAAAGCTTAAAATCAATGTCCCAATATAAAATACACAAATACAAAAATACAAAAAGGCACAGCAGGACAAGACAGTACATTCAGAGAATAGGACAGTAGGACAACACACGGATAGGGGAACACAAAGTACAGTAGCACACAGGGGACAGAGGAGCATAAGAAGAGATACAAGAGGGAGGGGGCAGAATAAAATTGCATGGGAGTGTGTGAGTTAGGGTGTGGGAGAATCAGGGTTTATTGAAGGCCAGGGAATAGAAGTGGGTTTTTAGACGGGCCTTAAATGTCTCCAGCGAGGGGGCAGATTGGATCTCCAGGGGAAGCCGGTTCCACAGTTTGGGGGCCACGGCCTTGAAGGAGCGATCGCCTCTCTTTTTTAGTCTGGTGCCTGGGGGGGGGGGGGACCAGCCGAGCCTGGTTGGAGGATCTTAGTGACCTGGGTGCTGCGTAGGGGGTGATGAGCTCGGTGATGTATAGGGGTGCTGCACCCAATAGTGCCTTAAAGGTGAGGAGGAGGATTTTGAAGTCTATTCTAAGTGGGACTGGGAGCCAGTGTAGGGAGGCTAGGACTGGTGTGATGTGCTCTCTCTCTTTCTGGTGCCGGTAAGGAACCTAGCTGCAGAGTGCTGGACCATTTGGAAGCGGGACATGGCTGCCTGACTGATGCCGGTGTAGAGGGCATTGCAGTAGTCAAGGCGTGAAGTGATGAATGCATTGACAACTGTTTCCAGGTCGACGGGTGAAAGTATTGTTTTTATTTTGGTGATGTTACAGAGTTGGAAGAAGCATGACTTGACTACGGCATTTATCTGCCGGTCTAATTTGAGCTCTGGGTCAAAGATTACATCCAGGCTCTTGACGTGGGGTTTGAGGTGGGTGGAGAGTTGTCCTAGGCTGTTGGAGAGTGTTTTGGTGGAAGAGGGGGAGCCAAACAGAATGATCTCTGTTTTATTTTTATTTAGCTGTAGGCAGTTGAGGGCCATCCAGCTTTTTATGTCCCTAAGACAGTTTTTAAGAGCATCTAGGTTAGCTGTGTCAGAGGGGTTGAGGGGAAGATAGATTTGGGAGTTGTCGGCATAAAAGTGATATGAAATGTTGTGTTTCTGGATGATTTCGGCCAGAGGGAGCATGTAGATGGAGAAGAGTATGGGGGCCAGGATGGAACCTTGGGGGACCCCATACGGTAGACTAGCTGTGGGGGAGGAGTGTCCACCCAAACTGACTGAAAAGGAGCGGCCGCTCAAGTAAGATGAGAACCAGTTTAGGGCAGACCCCCCAATACCGAGCCTGTGTTCGAGACGATCGACCAGGGTGGAGTGGTGGACCGTGTCGAACGCGGCAGAGAGGTCCAGGAGGAGGAGCATGGCACAGCTACCTGAGTCGATGGTGAGAAGCAGGTCATTGTAGATTTTGACTAGCGCTGTCTCAGTGCTGTATCCTGCCCTGAAACCTGACTGGAGTTTGTCTAGGAGGTTGTTGTGATGTAGGAAGGGGAGGACTTGTGCCAGGACAGCCTTTTCTAAAATCTTAGATAGGAAGGGTAGTTTGGATATGGGCCTGTAATTATTGAAGAGAGCAGGGTCTAGGTTAGGTTTTTTTAGGAGGGGCTCAACCATGGCGTGCTTCAGGGAGGAGGGAACAGAGCCAGATTCCAGAGAGCTGTTTATGATAGACAAAATACTGGGGCCTACTATTAGCTCGGCTGGGAGTTTGGCCAGCCAGGGGTGGAGAAAAATCCCTTCTCCCGGTAGTGTTCTCTCCATGAAATCCCCACCACAGAGGTCCATAAAGCAGTCACGGATATCCAAGAGTAGTTGTCGGTCGTAGATCATTTTTGTCTGTGAATACGAGACACAAACACAACGAGGACAAACAGTGACAGTAGGAAGCAGCGGCGGACAACCTCTCACACACACAAGTCTCAAGTCTGTCAATGTCAATGTCAATGTCTTCTGGTCAACGCGGTATCTCTCTTTCATCCAGCACCTGCTATTTATCAAGCCTGCGTTGATCCAACCATGTCTTCACCCCAATCGCAACATGTGTGTGTAACGTTAGTCCACAATGTATGCCGTTGGTGACGATCAACGCATCAAAAAACGACCCCCCCCCACCCCTTTCATGCATTCACGATGAAACATAATACCTTGATGATTGATTTGGGAATAGTAGCGTGTACAGGCAAGAAGCGGCAACGTTTATAGTAGAATTGACGTATAAGGCTGTTACTCAGCCCTTCAGGAATGACCCCAGACCACGCTATAACTATACTTATATTCACCACGCTATAACTATACTTATATTCACCACGCTATAACTATACTTATATTCACCACGCTATAACTATACTTATATTCACCACGCTATAACTATACTTATATTCACCACGGTATAACTATACTTATATTCACCACGCTATAACTATACTTATATTCACCACGGTATAACTATACTTATATTCACCACGGTATAACTATACTTATATTCACCACGGTATAACTATACTTATATTCACCAAGCTATAACTATACTTATATTCACCACTGTATAACTATACTTATATTCACCACGGTATAACACAGGAACGTATGGATGAAAAAATTTATTCTTTTTCACATTGAACGATAGATAGGTGATCTAACTCACTCCTCTCCCAGTCTGACTGGCTCCACAGATCACTCCTCTCCCAGTCTGACTGGCTCCATCTCACTCCTCTCCCAGTCTGACTGGCTGCAGATCACTCCTCTCCCAGTCTGACTGGCTCCAGATCACTCCTCTCCCAGTCTGACTGGCTGCAGATCACTCCTCTCCCAGTCTGACTGGCTCCAGATCACTCCTCTCCCAGTCTGACTGGCTCCACAGATCACTCCTCTCCCAGTCTGACTGGCTCCACAGATCACTCCTCTCCCAGTCTGACTAGATCACTCCTCTCCCAGTCTGACTGGCTCCAGATCACTCCTCTCCCAGTCTGACTGGCTCCACAGATCACTCCTCTCCCAGTCTGACTGGCTCCAGATCACTCCTCTCCCAGTCTGACTGGCTCCAGATCACTCCTCTCCCAGTCTGACTGGCTCCAGATCACTCCTCTCCCAGTCTGACTGGCTGCAGATCACTCCTCTCCCAGTCTGACTGGCTGCAGATCACTCCTCTCCCAGTCTGACTGGCTGCAGATCACTCCTCTCCCAGTCTGACTGGCTGCAGATCACTCCTCTCCCAGTCTGACTGGCTGCAGATCACTCCTCTCCCAGTCTGACTGGCTACAGATCACTCCTCTCCCAGTCTGACTGGCTGCAGATCACTCCTCTCCCAGTCTGACTGGCTCCACAGATCACTCCTCTCCCAGTCTGACTGGCTGCAGATCACTCCTCTCCCAGTCTAACTGGCTGCAGATCACTCCTCTCCCAGTCTGACTGGCTCCAGATCACTCCTCTCCCAGTCTGACTGGCTCCAGATCACCCCTCTCCCAGTCTGACTGGCTACAGATCACTCCTCTCCCAGTCTGACTGGCTCCAGATCACTCCTCTCCCAGTCTGACTATATCACTCCTCTACCAGTCTGACTGGCTGCAGATCACTCCTCTTTCAGTCTGACTGGCTGGATCTCACCCCGCTGGCTGTGTGTACGCAGTATAACTGATCTCACTCCGCTGGCTGTGTGTACACAGTATAACTGATCTCACTCCGCTGGCTGTGTGTACACAGTATAACTGATCTCACTCCGCTGGCTGTGTGTACACAGTATAACTGATATCTCACTCCGCTGGCTGTGTGTACACAGTATAACTGATCTCACTCCGCTGGCTGTGTGTACACAGTATAACTGATATCACTCCGCTGGCTGTGTGTACACAGTATAACTGATATCTCACTCCGCTGGCTGTGTGTACACAGTATAACTGATCTCACTCCGCTGGCTGTGTGTACACAGTATAACTGATATCTCACTCCGCTGGCTGTGTGTACACAGTATAACTGATCTCACTCCGCTGGCTGTGTGTACACAGTATAACTGATATCTCACTCCGCTGGCTGTGTGTACATCACATTATAACTGATATCTCACTCCGCTGGCTGTGTGTACACAGTATAACTGATATCACTCTGCTACCATCTGGAACCAGGTGCCGTCTCACATTCAGCGCCTCTCTCTCTGCCCAGAAATCAAGCGGACAGATTCTCCTAAAGCCCTGGCGTTAAACAGGAAGTGGAACAAATGGGATTTCTCCCGTCTTTGATCTTTACTTGCAGTCTGTTGCCATCTGCACCGGGAGGCGGCAGCACCACCGTGCAGACGGTGGAGACGAGAAGCATCACATTCATATTTAAATGACAGCAATTATCCCGAAGACGGCGCTTGTGGAGGTCCGTGGCTCCACATTCCTTTATGGATATAAGAGCGATGTCGTAGTACGGGGGGATGGTGTTGGTGTCGGGCGGCACAGAGAGAGAGTGGGTTGGGTTGACAGTCTGCGCTTTAGAAGCACAATGAGAAGCAGCAGAACACAGCAGCTCAGATGATACCGTTTAGTGAAATTATGTTATTGCTTTCTGGCCTCACATCCGTTGGAGACTTAAAAACAAACAAAAAAAGCATAATCACATGTAATTACAGCCCATTAACCGTTTCACTGCCACACGACAGAAGGTTAACCCTTTGCTATCACACAACCGGAGCTAATGATGCTAATGATGGAGCATTGCCGTCGGTTGTGTGATAGTAAAGGGCTAACCTTCTGTATTGTCACAGTGAACGGGTTAACCGGCTGTCGTGTGGCAGTGAAAGGGTTAAAAACAAACACAAATGCATAATCACATGTAATTATGGTCCATTACAGTCATCAGTGCAGCGTGTGATGAAGATGAAGATGAAGGTGATGATGAAGGTGATGATGAAGGTGATGATGATGATGATGATGATGATGATGATGATGATGATGATGATGATGATGATGATGATGATGATGATGATGATGATGATGAAGAACATTACAGTCATCAGTGCAGCATGTGATGACGGTGATGATGATGAAGATGAAGGTGAACATTACAGTCATCAGTGCAGCGTGTGATGAAGATGAAGGTGAACGGATGTGATTCTCAGCAGATGGTGGATCTCCTGTGATGGATATGTTGTGTTACTTTTCAAGCTCTGTTAATTCAAGCTCTGGTTTTGTCAAATCTTGACTATTGTCCTGCAGTATGGTTGAATGTAACGACGAATAAACTGAAAAAATTGCAAATGGTACAAAACAAAGCAGCACGTATAGCGCTTCGCTGTGAGTACAGAACTAATGTTGCAGCGATGCACACTTGGTTACTTGTCAAACATAAGTTACTCTGCTCACTCCTTGTATTCACTAGGAATGCATATCCTAGTGCACTGCTGTGGCTAATGGGGATCCAAATAAACTTAAACTTAAACGTTTCAACCCTCCTCAGAAATACTGGAACAGGGCTGAAAATCCGGGCTATTTGCATTAATTTCGTTAAATGTGTGCGTTTTAAAAACATCATCATCAAAGTCAGCACAGCTGAAACCACCACAGTCAGGACAGCTGAAACCATCACAGCTAGGACAGCTGCAACCACCACAGTCAGGACAGCTGAAACCATCACAGTCAGGACAGCTAAAACCAGCACAGTCAGGACAGACAGCTGAAACCATCACAGTCAGGACAGACAGCTGAAACCATCACAGTCAGGACAGCTGAAACCATCACAGTCAGGACAACTGAAACCAAGACAGTCAGGACAGCTGAAACCATCACAGTCAGGACAGACAGCTGAAACCATCACAGTCAGGACAGCTGAAACCATCACAGTCAGGACAGCTGAAACCATCACAGTCAGGACAGACAGCTGAAACCATCACAGTCAGGACAGCTGAAACCACGACAGTCAGGACAGCTGAAACCATCACAGTCAGGACAGACAGCTGAAACCATCACAGTCAGGACAGCTGAAACCATCACAGTCAGGACAACTGAAACCAAGACAGTCAGGACAGCTGAAACCATCACAGTCAGGACAGACAGCTGAAACCACCACATTCAGGACAGCTGAAACCATCACAGTCAGGACAGACAGCTGAAAACATCACAGTCAGGACAGACAGCTGAAACCATCACAGTCAGGACAGACAGCTGAAACCATCACAGTCAGGACAGCTGAAGCCATCACAGACAGGACAGCTCAAACCATCACACTCAGGACAGCTGAAACCATCACAGTCAGGACAGACAGCTGAAACCATCACAGTCACGACAGACAGCTGAAACCATCACAGTCAGGACAGCTGAAACCATTACAGTCAGGACAGACAGCTGAAACCATCACAGTCAAGACAGCTGAAACCATCACAGTCAAGACAGCTGAAACCATCACAGTCAGGACAGCTGAAACCATCACAGTCAGGACAGCTGAAACCATCACAGTCAGGACAGCTGAAACCACCACAGTCAGGACAGACAGCTGAAACCATCACAGTCAGGACAGACAGCTGAAACCATCACAGTTATGACAGCTGAAACCATCACAGTCAGGAGCTGAAACCATCACTGTCAGGACAGCTGAACAACCGCAGTCAGGACAGACAGCTGAAACCATCACAATCAGGACAGCTGAAACCATCACAGTCAGGACAGACAGCTGAAACCACCACAGTCAGGACAGCTGAAACCATCACAGTCAGAGCAGACAGCTGAAACCATCACAGTCAGGGCAGCTGAAACCACCACAGTCAGGACAGACAACTGAAACCATCACAGTCAGGACAGACAGCTGAAACCATCACAGTCAGGACAGACACCTAAAACCACCACAGTCAGGACAGCTGAAACCATCACAGTCAGGACAGACAGCTGAAACCACCACAGTCAGGACAGCTGAAACCACCACAGTCAGGACAGAGAGCTGAACCCACCACAGTCAGGACAGACAGCTGAAACCATCACAGTCAGGACAGATGAAACCATCACAGTCAGGACAGACAGCTGAAACCACCACAGTCAGGACAGCTGAAACCATCACAGTCAGGACAGATGAAACCATCACAGTCAGGACAGACAGCTGAAACCATCACAGTCAGGACAGCTGAAACCATCACAGTAAGGACAGACAGCTGAAACCACCACAGTCAGGACAGCTGAAACCATCACAGTCAGGACAGACAGCTGAAACCATCACAGTCAGGACAGCTGAAACCATCACAGTCAGGACAGACAGCTGAAACCATCACAGTCAGGACAGACAGCTGAAACCATCACAGTCAGGACAGACACCTAAAACCACCACAGTCAGGACAGCTGAAACCATCACAGTCAGGACAGACACCTAAAACCACCACAGTCAGGACAGCTGAAACCATTACAGTCAGAACAGACAGCTGAAACCATCACAGTTAGGGCAGCTGAAACCACCACAGTCAGGACAGACAACTGAAACCATCACAGTCAGGACAGACAGCTGAAACCATCACAGTCAGGACAGACAGCTGAAACCATCACAGTCAGGACAGATGAAACCATCACAGTCAGGACAGACAGCTGAAACCACCACAGTCAGGACAGCTGAAACCATCACAGTCAGGACAGATGAAACCATCACAGTCAGGACAGACAGCTGAAACCATCACATTCAGGACAGCTGAAACCATCACAGTAAGGACAGACAGGTGAAACCACCACAGTCAGGACAGCTGAAACCATCACAGTCAGGACAGACAGCTGAAACCATCACAGTCAGGACAGCTGAAACCATCACAGTCAGGACAGACAGCTGAAACCATCACAGTCAGGACAGACAGCTGAAACCATCACAGTCAGGACAGACAGCTGAAACCATCACAGTCAGGACAGATGAAACCATCACAGTCAGGACAGACAGCTGAAACCATCACAGTCAGGTCAGACAGCTGAAACCATCACAGTCAGGACAGACAGCTGAAACCATCACAGTCAGGACAGACAGCTGAAACCACCACAGTCAGGACAGCTGAAACCATCACAGTCAGGACAGACAGCTGAAACCATCACAGTCAGGACAGCTGAAACCATCACAGTCAGGACAGACAGCTGAAACCATCACAGTCAGGACAGACAGATGAAACCATCACAGTCAGGACAGACAGCTGAAACCATCACAGTCAGGACAGACAGCTGAAACCATCACAGTCAGGACAGACAGCTGAAACCATCACAGTCAGGACAGACAGCTGAAACCATCACAGTCAGGACAGCTGAAACCATCACAGTCGGGACAGACAGCTGAAACCATCACAGTCAGGACAGACAGCTGAAACCACCACAGTCAGGACAGACACCTAAAACCACCACAGTCAGGACAGACAGCTGAAACCATCACAGTCAGGACAGACAGCTGAAACCATGACAGTCAGGACAGACAGCTGAAACCATCACAGACAGGACAGACAGCTGAAACCACCACAGTCAGGACAGACAGATGAAACCATCACAGTCAGGACAGACAGCTGAAACCATCACAGTCAGGACAGACAGCTGAAACCATCACAGTCAGGACAGACAGCTGAAACCACCACAGTCAGGACAGACAGCTGAAACCATCACAGTCAGGACAGACAGCTGAAACCATGACAGTCAGGACAGACAGCTGAAACCATCACAGACAGGACAGACAGCTGAAACCACCACAGTCAGGACAGACAGATGAAACCATCACAGTCAGGACAGACAGCTGAAACCATCACAGTCAGGACAGACAGCTGAAACCATCACAGTCAGGACAGACAGCTGAAACCATCACAGTCAGGACAGACAGCTGAAACCACCACAGTCAGGACAGACAGCTGAAACCATCACAGTCAGGATAGACAGCTGAAACCATCACAGACAGGACAGACAGCTGAAACCATCACAGCCAGGACAGACAGCTGAAACCATCACAGACAGGACAGACAGCTGAAACCATCACAGTCAGGACAAAGACGATGATTCTGTGACGTCAACATGGAGTCTGGGCAGCCGCTGCTGGGGGGCTTTTGGTCATTGGCCCAAGTCATGAAATCTGTCATGGCTTCCAATACGAAAGCTCCCTGCTGCTCAGGAGCCCCGCCTCCTCCTACCATGTAGACGAGGCCATCCCCCCAGGACCCCCCCTCCTCCTCCTGCCATGGGTCGACAGGGAGGTAGAGCAGTCGTCTGGTAATCCGGAGGTTCTCGGTTTGATTCCCGCAAGACAATTAACCCCTAATTGCTCATGATGAGCAGGTTGGCACCTTGCATGGTCGCCTCCGCCGTCTGTGTGTGAATGTGTGAGTGAACGGGGTGAGGAACAAATTGTAACGCGCTTTGGATAAAATAGATATATAAATGCAGCCATTTGCCATTTAAATGAGGCCCCAGCGCCCCCCCCCCCCCCCCCCCCTCCCCCCAGTCCCACCATAACTACACACCTCATTAACCTACAGAGGGCGCAGGAAACGGAACCTTTGACAGCACGTCAGGAAGTGGCTAATGACCCAATCAGGAGGGTCGGGTCGCCACCGGTCAAATTAGCATGAAGCAAACACCTCAGGGGGGTGAGGTGAGGGGGGGGTGGGGGTGGGGGGGGGGGGCACCGAAGAGAGAGAATAATGAGGAAGGAGGCCCTCATCATGACCTCACCATGACCTCATCATGACCAGGTATCCTCAGACGCTAAGCTGATATCTGGCTGTTATATGGAAGGAATATAATATAATAGAATAGAATAGAATAGAATAGAATAGAATAGAATAGAATAGAATAGAATAGAATAGAATAGAATAGAATAGAAGTACTTTATTGATCCCGAGGGAAATTCATCACCACAGATCGCTCACAATGAACATTCAGGTAGTCAAACATCTAAAATAAGAATAGAAATAGATTCAAGGATATACATATACCAGTGGCGGCTGCTGACCAAATTTTGTGGTGAAGCACAAATTATAATATTATATTATATTTATAAAACAACCCCCAATGTGTGTGTCGGTAGTGGCTGGTGAGTTAAACAATTGGGGAGGACGGGAGAGATAAAAAAAAATTAATAAAGAAGTACAGACACAGTGTGGTTATGAAGACAGCAGACATACACTACAGTTAAAGACAAGAGGCACTAGGAATAAATACCTTGGAGTAACTCTTGACACACACCTCACTTACACACATCACAACAATAGCTTAGTCAAGAAGGCAAATCAAAAACTATTTGTTTACAGCAAGATCAGACCATTTCTCATCCTCACTGTTTCAAACACATCTACATGCAATTGTTTTGCAATTTCATGCAAAAGGAGCTTATAAAATGCATGGTAAATGTCCATCCTGGACTTAACACTGTACTGCACTCTCACTCACACTTCCCTGCTACAACCTTTCAGAACTACACAAAAAATCTAGCCACTAAGTTCTATTTTATGCTCAGAAATAACACTTCCCCAACACTCACAGCTGTACTGCCAAGACACAATAGGCTACAAGTCAAGAAGTATCACCACATCAATCCCACATGCACTCATTCCAGTACCAGTACACAAATAATTATGGACTAAGATCATTCTTCCACACAAACAGCAAAATCTGGAACAAGATCCCATTCCACATCAGAGCAATAACCTCCATCTCACACTTCAAACAGGCCCACACACACACTTTCTCTGGGCGAACGCTTCCATGACTTTGGGAACACAAATTGAGAAAGACTGGAGCTTACTAAACTACTAGCTTGCTAAGCTAGTAGCTAGCTACAAGTTAGTTTACACAGTCCAAGACGGCACGTTCACGTCAACTACAACTACACTACTTCAACTGAGATAAAAAAATATATATATATATCATCAAACGATGCAGTGCACAATAAGTTCATGAAGTTCAACAATTGAATAAAGATCTTAAAATATGAATTATTATATTAGGCAAATTAATCTCTTCTTTTCTATGGCAGCTTTCAAGGCTGACATTGCACACAGTATAGGGTCCAGCTGCACTTCCGTAGGTTTAGCTGGGGCCAATCTCTGATTGGATTTGAAGGTTGTCAACACAATGTGGCACGGCGTGAACCAATCAATCAAGTGCACTGCACCTCACTACCCGCCTTTTTTAAACTCAAATACCCTATTTTGATTGGATAATTATATTCTTAAGCCCAACCTCTGCACCTATTTTTGCACTGAGTGATTGACATCTGGCCATTACTGCCGTTATGGGATCAGGCCAGATCAGAGAGCTCAGAGCTGTCACTTGGACATTTTTGAAGAAAAAAAAATCACTGGCATTGTTTTTTCACAGAGGAAAACATTTATAATACATTTTTTAAAAATAATAATAATAAAAGAAATATCTATATATATTAATAATAATTTTTTATTTTTATTTTTTTTCTTCTTTCTGTATATTACTCTTTCTGTATATTACTAGTGAAGCACTGCCTCACTAGTAGTCATGCAATAACCTCCACTGACATACTGAGTGTTTGTTTAAAAGTGTGTGCAATGAGTGTAGATGATGGGTTGTTACATGGAGTCATTGAGCATCCTGATGGGCTGGGAATATAAGCTCCTTCTGAGTCTCTCTGTACCGGCCATGAGACTCCGGTAGCGCATGCCTGAGCGCAACAGTTCAAAGAGGCAGTTGTTTGGGTGACTATAGTCTTTGATTATTCTCTTAGCCTTGGCCCTGCAATGCTTGTTGTAAATGTCCTGGAGAGTGGGAAGCCCACCTCCAAGATATAGTAACTAGTAAGTGTAGGTAAGGGATATGTACAGATATAGATATAGTAACTAGTAAGAGTAGGTAAGAGATATGTACAGATATAGATATAGTAACTAGTAAGAGTAGGTAAGAGATATGTACAGATATAGATATAGTAACTAGTAAGAGTAGGTAAGAGATATGTACATATATAGATATAGTAACTAGTAAGAGTAGGTAAGGGATATGTACAGATATAGATATAGTAACCAGTAAGAATAGGTAAGGGATATGTACAGATATAGATATAGTAACTAGTAAGAATAGGTAAGGGATATGTACAGATATAGATATAGTAACTAGTAAGAGTAGGTAAGGGATATGTACAGATATAGATATAGTAACTAGTAAGAGTAGATAAGGGATATGTACAGATATAGATATAGTATTAATATGTACAGTGATACAGGTGTAAAGATTGGTAGTAAGACGTACTGGCCAGCAGCGTAACTAGTAAGAGTACGATTACATTAAGTAATCTAAGTAAGTAAGTAAGTAAGTAAGTAAGTAAGTAAGTAAGTTAAGAGTGCATGAGAACCTGGAAACCAAAGCACTCACCGAGTAATCAACTCTGAAAAGTAAGAATGGCAAATTGACGTTAACATCAACGTTTAAGACGAGGATCGGTCTCTATTGAGCTTTGTGTTTTCTGCTGACATCCAGAACATAGATTAGCATTTTAAATAAGCCTGATAGGTCCATGTTTGATGTGGCCTGACAGTGTTAATACCCTCCCACACGCCCGCAGCCCACCCCTCTCTGCTGTGTGGGCATCATGGGAAATCAGCTTGATGCAGAACCACCTCCACACACACACACACGCACACACACACATGCACACGCACACAGACATGCACACGCACACATACACACACACATGCACACACACACACACACATGCACACACACACACATGCTCACGCACACATACACACACACATGCACACGCACACATACACACATACACACACATGCACACACACACACACACACATGCACACATACGCACACGCACACACACACAGGGGGGCGGGATCCAGATGTTCGGAGCCTCTGGTTGGCCCAGCAGGTCTCAGTAGCGAACACACTGTTGACAGAACGTGGCACTGAATCACAACGAGCTTTAACATGAAGAGTGTTACTATGACGACCAGAGACACGTCATGTGACATGAGACACGTCATCATATGACCCTAACCCAGAGACCCGTCATGTGACACCAGACGCAGCTGGTCATTGGACAAGTCATGTGACACGAGACACAGCAGCAGGTCATTGGACAAGTCATGTGACACGAGACACAGCAGGTCATTAGTCAGACTAATTTACAGCTCACAAATCAAGACACAGTTTATGACAAGACAGCAATTTCATACATATAGGCACAATAAATATGAATAAACAATAAAAAATTAACTAAGCCAGTTACAAGTCGACACGGTGGTCGGAGATCATACTTTTAAACGCAGCGAGACAAGGAAGAACCTTCAGCTTCAGAGACGGTTGGAGGACATTCTTCCTAGTTCAGGAACCCAGAGAATTAACCAGTGATCACTGATCATTGCATTTACGTATATTGTGCTTGTCTAGTCCCTCAAAGAGTCAAATCGCCTCCTTCACCAGCACTGTGTAGCACCCAACCTTGGACTCTGCAGGCTCAATGGCTGCCATACACTGGCACCAGGCACACAGCACACAATGGCTGAACGGCTCAGGAGACAGGGATTGATATCATCCAATTAAGGGGAAGCGATGATTAGGTGGCCTTGATGTCAGAGACCTGATTGAGAACTTGGCCAGGAACGTCGGGGAACCCCCTACTCTTTGTGATAGGCGGGGTTCTTTAACGACCTAATTACGTCGACCTATCACAGTGACAGGGGTCGTATTCCTACCAGGTCCAGAGTGCAGAGTGCCCCCTGCTGGACAACAACACCCCTTTCTGACTGGGGCTCCAACCGGTGAACTTCTGATAATGGGTCCAGAATTCTAGCCATGTGGAGCAACGCGAGTCAATTAAAATGAGCCCGTGGCTCGTCTGTGGAGGAAATGAGGACAATAGACTCATTCATTCTGCATATTATGAGGTGTTTTGAGTGAAAACTAGTTATATAAAAGAAATAATTAAATAAATTAATGTGTTTGATGAGATTGTTTTATTCCCAGAAGCAGAAAACTGAATAACAAAAAAATTAAGTTGAATTAAGCAACACTAGATGTTCGAACGGACCCTCTGTGAGGAGGAGTGTTGAATCAAACATTCAAACATTCAAACACGATCTGAAGTAAGTATCTGACTTGGGCTCCTGGACTCTTTTACTATTATGTATACTGTAAGAAAAAAAGCTGCAAGAAAACAGTCAATGGTTGCCAAATAGTGTATGACAGTAAAATACAGTAATGTTGCAGTTTAGTAGTGGGGACCCGACTACAGAAAGCAGCAACATTCTTCTTGTAGGAAGTTATGTAATACAGATTTAAATTAGCAGAGGGAGACCAGGGTATCTAAGTGGATATGGTCCTGTAGCCCATTCCATGCCCAAGGTGCGAAGCTTGAAAAAGCTGTTCTTCCTAGTTCAGTGTTTATTCTCCCCTTTTTTTTTTTAAGTAGCCATCTTGTGGACCTGGTATGGTAGCTGCCTCTAGCATAATAATGATAATAATAATAACTTTATTTGTATAGCACCTTTCATACAGGGCATTGCAGTTCAAAGTGCTTTACATCAGTAAGAAATAAGACATAAAATCTGTGTAAAACAAGCAGCAAGAGCAAAGCATAAAGTGGGATAAAATAATGCAGATATATTAATCAAATCATATCAGAACCTCAGGTTCCAATAGGCTTCTTGAATTTCTGTAATCTGTTACAAAACATGATAAAGGTTATAGTATGCACCCAGCGGATAGTGGGGCGTAAAGACAAAAGTAAAAATAAGTCAAATAGAGGGCGGCCGGGTAGCACAGTGGACTAAGCGTCTGCCTACCACCACAGAGACAGTGGGATCGTGGTGCTTCCGGGTTGGCCGACCGTCCATACTGACACAATTGGCAGTGTTAGCGGGTGGGAAACCCGGCGAGGGTGGGTCCTGGTCGTTGTAAACAGCGACTCCTACAGTTCGGTCGGGGCGCCTGCACAGCAAGGGAAGGATCTGGGAGAGGTAGTGTGACCTTCCACACGTTACACTCCCTCAGTGAGAGTCTGCGCTGCCAGGTGAAAAGAAGTGGTGGGCTGGGTACACATGTGTCGGAGGAAGCATGTGATAGTCTCCGCCCTCCCAGACTGACGATAGGGGGCAGAGTGCGCAACGACCAGGAAGGGGAGTGAGAATTTGGCATAACGACTAACATTGGGATGGGAGAAAAACAGAAAAAGAAGGGGGAAAAAGATCATTAAAAACAAAATTATAATAAGTCAAATAATATCAAGGGTAAAATGAGCAGACATATAAAATCACAGTTTTTCACATTATGATCTAACTTCCCAACAGGCCACCTTGTTTCTGGTTTGATTGAGTTTTAGTAGAATAGAAAATACATGAATGATGAAATTAGCACATAAAGTGCAGACATACTATAAAATCACAGTTTCTTTACAGTGCAATAAAATAGTTCTGGATTACTGTTTAACAGTTCAAAGTCATCTTTACCTTCTGTTTGGTATCCACAGTTTAAAACCTGACAGTCTTCCTTCCTGTTTTATACCCACTTTGACCCTCTGAACCCCCCACTCAGGGCAAACCTCCCTCTCAGGGTGCAGTTCTAGGCCTGGGTCCTACAGTTTTAAAGTCTTTCTTGCTTGATACCCACACAGGACTCTTTTTGTATCACAAACAGTACTGTATTTGCAAATCTGGTATGTCATAAATGTATAGATGTAGCAGTACTGTCTATCTGTATGTCATATATGTCCTGATTAATTGAAAATGGTTTGTTTTTGTTAATAAAGTTTTCAATCAATCAATCAATCAACAGTTTCGAACCTGTAATAAAAGCAATATAGATAGAGTAAAGTAGTGCAGTGCAATACAAATAATAATAAATAATAAAGACATCAAGACTTGGTCTGTGAAGCCTCTCACATGTCCTGCTCACGGTCCAAAACGTCCCGCCTATCTGTGGGAAAACAGTCATTGACTAGTACGGATGTCCAGCCTCGGATATATAAAGTAAAAGAGAATAAAAAACATAAAATCATGGGGAATACAACATAGAGAAATAGTGCAATGTCAATCACAGAGAAACAGTGCAGTATAATAGTGTAAAGTCAGTCAAATGATTTGGTAAAGAGATAGGTTTTAAAAAATAAAAATAAATGTCTAACGTATTGGCTTCGTTAATATTGTTGGTAATGTGTTCCACAGTTTTGGGGCGTCGTTTTTGTCCATTTAGAGCAGGGGTCTCAAACTCGTGGCCCGCGGGCCAATTGCGACCCGTTGGATGATATTTTGCGGCCCCCTACTTGACATCAAACTTCAAAGTACAAAAAATATATATTTAATTATTTTTTTTTTTATATTTTTTATTATTATAATTTTTTTTAATGTTGTGGGACTTGTACAGCACTTTGTTCAACTTTGTCAGTGCTGTAAAGTTTAAACCTTTTTAAATCTTAGACAAACAAAACACTTTGCTTTCATGAAATATTGTAAGCCGTCATTTGAGGCTTTATAAAAGCAGCACAATGAACACAAATCTGTCAGTGCCGAGTCCGACCTCATCTTAAATAACAAACAGCATTGCTTGTTGTAGTTAACAAAGAGAGGCAGAGTTGATTTAGCAAAAAAAAATTAAATCATATATAATATTTGATTCGGCCCAGCCTCACCCAGACTCTACCTCCAGCGGCCCCCAGGTACATTGAGTTTGAGACCCCTGATTTAGAAGCACCTTCACCTTTTACCTGCTCCAATGTACACAGTATGTCTCATGATGTCATGTCATGTGTGTCATAAATGTTATGATGAATTGAAAATGGGGGACCCTGATGTAAACAAGACTAAAGTCTTTCTCTGGTCTGCATCCTCTTAACAATTGTGTGTATTGAGCTGTACTCAGTGGTGCAGTGGTAAATTGACAGTAGGTCAAACGCTCCACGCGCATGTGCACGCGCATGTGCACGCGCGCGCGCATGCACAGTTTTTTTGGCACATTTTTTTTTTTTTTTTTTTTTGTCTTGAAATAGAGAAGCTGAAAAAGGTAGCAGGATGTTGCCTATATTGTCAACAGATATGGTTGAAAAACAAACAATGTTTTAAATGTATTGATACAATTTCTTTAATTGAATCAACTTAAACTAGAAAAGTAAATACAAACTAAATTAACAATGTAAGTTACATTGTTAATTTAGTTTGTATTTACTTTTAGTTTAAGTTAATTCAATTAAAGAAATTGTTTTACACACAAACACAAAAGCAAACTTAAAATAATCAGACAACTTGTGTTTACTTGGTTCTTTATTTTGAGAAGGGGAAAAAGTACACATCACTTAAATTTGTTCAATGTAATTTGTTTCACAACAGTGGTTTCAAAACAGTTTCAAGTTTCTTTAATAGTTGTCATACAGAAGTACAGAATACTTTTATACAAAATGCTTCTTACTGTTACGCTCCAGAGACTGTGCTAGAGAAGATAAGTATGAAATAAAATAAAGTAGCATGTAAAAAGAAGTAAAAATAGAGGTCCCAGTGTTCAGTATAGACATATGTACAATGTTCGATGCAGACTAGAAGTAACTGAGTTACCATACAATCAGTCAAGCAAGCCCCCACCATAGGGTGCTGGGCCTATGATTTGGTTTTGCTATCCTCGTTCTCTTGTCCTCAGCTGAGCGATGGCCTCTCAGCCAAGTTGCAACATATGTTGTTGAATCCCAGATCTCTGGAGGTGGCCCGTTGATCTTAATGAACATCAAAGATGCTACCCGTGAAATCATTAACCTTGTGCGTGTTGGGGTGATAATTTGATTCATGGCACTGAATCCCCTTTCACATTCTGCAGTGCTACATGGAATTACTTTTGTGCAATTCAATAAAGGAATAAGCTCATCGGGTATCATTTCTCCATTGCTCTCAACAAAGTCCCTGAATCCATCAATAGTACTGTTAAGGGGCAGCTTGAATCTTTTGCACAGATGCCTTATTTCCACCTCGCCAAATCCTAGTGGCATTTCTTTTGGCCAGCTTTTACACTCAACAACTTGGAGTTGTGCAAGCAATTGAACATACTGTGCTTCAGACTCTTTCTGTGCCACTAATGATGACCCCTTAAAAGATGCAGTGGTGAACAACCGATTAGTTAGATTATCACTCAGACTTCTGATAAACTGTTTCCGGTTGATGGAAACAATTTTCGGTCTGTCTGTCAGATCAACTGTGCCAAATTTACCTGCTTTTATTGCAGTTTCAGCTTCAAGGACTTTGTTGCCTTGTTTTTCTCCCATTACATCAATGAATTTAATGCAACGCCTCATACGTTTGTCTGCAGAGGTTAGTGTCATTTGGCGGTTTTGCAGAGCTTCTGAAAGAATGCTTAACTCACTTAGGGTGTCGTACAGCAGTGCTAAATCTAGCAAAAACTGATATGAAGTCATTTTCCTGAATAGACCTTCATATGTTTTCCTATCAGCGCTCTGTCGTCCCCTGTCTGTCATTGCCATGCTGAAGTGAGCACAAAGTGCATCATAACCATCCCACACTGCAGACACTGTGCGGAAAGAACTGGATACCCATCTTGTGTCTAGCAAACGGCCAATTTTTCTCACTTGTTTTTCCAGGCCGGCTGCACACTCGTTCAGTTGCTCTTTGTTTAGTGGTGATCTACTGTACACAGTATACAATTTATCCATAAAGATCTGGAAATGGTTCATAGCTGTGATATCATTAACTGTGTCACCTACAGCAAGTTCCAGCCGGTGATTTAAGCAATCAGCCTGTACTGTACTGTACCCTTTCTGCAATCTGGTAATACAATTTTCAATCAATCAATCAATCAATCATGGAAACAGGATGAAAAGCAGGAGAATCCCGCAGACGCAGAGACCCAGACTCACGACACACGGAGGGACACGTATGAGCGGACCACACCGCGCCGCAGGGCCTGCGTGGCATGAAACATTCATATCCTCTCCCATTCCCATATGTCTCTCTGCTAAACTATTAAAGTCATCTCTAAAAAGGTGCAATTATCTCTCTGTTGTGTGTGTGTGTGTGTGAGTGTGTGTGTGAGTGAGAGAGAGAGAGAGAGAGAGAGAGAGAGAGAGAGAGAGAGAGAGAGAGAGAGAGAGAGAGAGAGAGAGAGCGAGAGAGAGAGAGAGAGAGAGAGAGAGAGAGAGAGAGAGAGAGAGAGAGAGAGAGAGAGAGAGAGAGAGAGAGAGAGAGAGAGAGAGAGAGAGAGAGACACACACACACAGAAGTGGGACACTGGTAATGAATAAGATCGACTGGGGACGGAGGAGCAGAAAGAGGGCAGCTTCACAGATGTTAGTGAGGTGGAGGAATGAATGAAACATTAGATAAAAGGGAGCGAGACAGAGAGGGACAGAGGAGAGACGGACGTGTGCCCCCCCCCCCCCCCCCCCCCCACCGTCTCGCTCCCCGCTGTCTCTGTCAAGACGCGTTTGGAGCGGACTCTTCCTGCCGTGCCGGAGGTCCTTGGTTATGGATGTCCGCTCCGTGCGCGGGGCGCGGCTCTCGGCAGCTCACACCGGGAAGCTGAGCGTGAGTCTCCACACAACACGCACGGCTACTTACCTGCCTGCTAGGTGGTCTGCGGAGACGCCTTCTATTATTTATATCTGGATTCTTTCTTTTTTTTTTTTATCTTTTTCTTTTTTTTTTACCAACAAATGTAATTTGTATTTCAAGGCCGTCCGGATGAAATGGCAAAGTGTGCAAAGTTCCGCCAAGAGCCAGTTTAAAAAACAGTTTAAACCACTTTAAAGTGAAACATGCGCTTCACCGATGGATCAAAGTGTCAGAGTCGTATTCCCCAGTGGGGGGGGGGGGGGGAGGGTCCCGTTGAAGTATCACTCGATACATCCACCCAGAGAGACGGAGACAGCGGTTAGAGAACAGACAAACAAAATGCATTTACATTTTACATTTAGTCATTTAGCTGACGCTTTTATCCAAAGCGACTTACAAGTTCTGTACGACAAGCCATCAGGAAGGGCACAACTCTATCAGCTGAGCAACAATGCTCATCAAAGTGTTGAGTGCTACAGTGTAGGTTAGTTTATTAGGACAAGTGCATGACAGTACGGTTAGTTAGGGTTAGATTTTTTTTTTTTTTTTTTTAATTCAGATAATGGTTGAAGAAGTGCGTCTTTAGTCGACGGCGAAAGATTGGACGTGATTCGGCTGTCCTAACTGGGGTGGGTAGTTCATTCCACCATTGTGGGGCAAGGACTGAGAATAGGCGACTTCTCTTTGATGACCCTCCCGGAGCTTGGATAGGAGTAGGTCTGAGGCGGCCAGAAGATGCAGAGCGTAAGGGTCTTGAGGGTGTGTAGTTAGAGACCATAGACCGGAGGTAGGCGGGAGCGGTTCCCTTTGCCGCACGGTATGCTAGGTCGAGGGCCTTGAAGCGGATTCGTGCAGCAATGGGGAGCCAGTGCAGGTCCCTAAGAAGTGGGGTGACATGGGCCGACTTCGGTAGGTTTGAGATCAGGCGGGCCGCTGCGTTCTGAATGAGTTGAAGAGGCTTAGTGGCAGTGGCCGGGAGGCCAGCGAGCAGTGCATTGCAGTAGTCGAGGCGGGAGATGACTGTTGATTGGACGAGGAGTTGGGTGGCTTCTTTTGTCAGGAAGGGGCGTATCCTTCTGACGTTGCTCAGGAGGAATCGGCAGGTTCTGGTCGTCGCTGCGATGTGAGCAGAGAAGTTCAACTGGTCGTCGAGGACAACACCAAGGTTCTTGGCGGTCGGGGACGCAGTCACAGCTGCATTCTCGACTGTGATTGAAAGGTCGGTTAGGGGGGAGGATTTGGCCGGCAGGTGGAGCAATTCTGTTTTGCTTAGGTTCAGTTTGAGGTGGTTGGACGTCATCCAGGCTGAGATGTCGGACAGACAGGCCGAGATCCGCACAGAGACGTGGATATCTGAGGGAGGGAAGGAGAGGAAGAGTTGAGTATCGTCGGCATAACAATGGTAGGAGAAGCCATGAGACGTGATAATGTTACCCAGTGATTTAGTGTAGAGGGAGAAGAGAAGGGGTCCTAAAACCGAGCCCTGGGGGACACCCGTCCGCAGGGGGCGGGTGGCCGACAGGGTCCCTCTCCATGACACTTGGTAGGAGCGGTCATTGAGGTATGATGACAGCCATGTCAGCGCAGAGCCAGCCACTCCCATTCCTGCGAGGGCCGCAAGGAGGATCTGGTGGTTGACTGTGTCGAAGGCTGCAGATAGATCTAGGAGAATCAGGACAGAGGAGAGGCCTTTCGCTTTTGCTAAGTGAAGTGCCTCTGTGACCGCAATGAGGGCTGTCTCTGTGGAGTGACCAGTCCTGAAGCCTGACTGATTAGGGTCTAGGAGGTCATTCTGTAAGAGATAAGTAGTAAGTTGGTTGGATACAGCACGTTCAAGTGTTTTAGAAAGGAAGGAGAGAAGAGAGACAGGACGGTAGTTGCCTATGACAGTAGGGTTCAGGGTTGGTTTTTTTATGAGCGGCGTGACTCTGGCTTGTTTTAGGGAGGTGGGGACCACCCCCGAGTTGAGTGAGGAGTTGATGGTTGCAGTTAGGAATGGGAGGATGTCTGGTGCTATGGTCTGGAGGAGTGGGGAGGGTAGCTGGTCCAGCTGGCAAGTAGTCGGACGGTTTGACGTTACCAGTGTCAGGGTCTCTGCTTCTGTAATGGGAGAGAAAGATGACAGAGTGAAGGATGAGGTTCTCGATTCAGCATTTGGAATGGGTGGGGGTTGGGAGAAGGAGCTGCGGATGTTCTCCACTTTTTCCTCAAAGAAGATCGCAAAGTCTTCGGCAGAGAAAGATGAGGGAGGGGGGGGTGGGGGGGGAGTGAGGAGGGAGGACATGGTAGCATGCAGTTTGCGAAGATTCTTGGCAGAGGCCTCGATCCTATGGTGGAAGAAAGAAGCTTTGGCATTAGTGATGGTTTTGGAGAATGTTAACAAGAGGTTGTGATAAACAGACATCAATAGAATAAACAGACAAATAAAATAAACAGACATCCTAATTTAACTGTTCCTGTGAATAAGTGCAGAATGTAGCAGAGAGTAGGAGTGGGTACATGTGTGGTGGCAGGGATGCCAGTAACTAGTTACTAAGTAGCTAGTTACTCTAATCTGATAACTTTTTTCAGTAAACAGTAATCTAACTTGTTACTTTTTACAAGCCGGTAATCTGATTACAGTTACTTTTCCAATTGGCTGTGCGTTACTATCTAGTTACTATCTCATGAAGTAGTAGATGAAGAAGTCCACCATCATCCCTGTACCCAAAAAATCTACGCCCGCTTGCCTCAACGACTACCGCCCTGTAGCTCTCACCTCCATAGCCATGAAGTGCTTTGAGAAGCTAGTGAAGGGCTACATCTGTTCCTCCCTCCCCATCAACCTGGACCCTCTGCAATTTGCATATCGCCCCAACAGGTCCACGGAGGACGCCATAGCCCATGTGCTGCACACAGCAGCATCACATCTGGACAAGAGGCAGGGGAACTATGTGAGAATGCTGTTCATCGACTACAGCTCAGCATTCAATACCATAGTCCCCTCCAAACTCATAGCCAAGCTCAGGGACCTGGGCTTGAACTATGACCTGTGCCAGTGGGTCCTGGACTTCCTGACGGGCAGACCCCAGGTGGTAAGAGCCGGCAACTGCACCTCCTCATCCATCACGCTCAACATAGGGGCCCCCCAGGGCTGTGTTCTGAGCCCCCTCCTCTACTCCCTGTACACACATGACTGCGTAGCACAGCGGAACAACAACACCATCATCAAATTTGCTGATGACACAGTAGTGGTGGGCCTGATCTCTGCCAACGACGAAAGGGCCTACCTGGAAGAGGTAGAGAACCTGTCACAGTGGTGTCAGGAGAACTGCCTCTCCCTGAACGTCAGCAAAACAAAAGAGATGATTGTGGACTTCAGGAGGTCGGGGGTCAAGGACTACAGCCCCCTCAGCATCGACGGGGCACCAGTTGAGAGAGTGAACAGTTTCAAGTACCTCGGAGCCCACATATCCGAGGACTTGACATGGACCACACACATTGACAGTGTTGTGAAGAAGGCACGACAACGCCTCTACTTCCTCAGGCGCCTAAGGAAGTTCCAAGTCAGTCAGAAGATCCTTAGGAACTTCTACTCATGTACAATAGAGAGCATCCTGACCGGCAACATCACCTCCTGGTTTGGGAATAGCACTGCACAAGACCGTAGCAGACTACAAAGAGTGACACGTTCAGCCGAACGCACAATTAGAGGGGGGCTTCCCACCCTCCAGAACATTTACAACAAGCGGTGCAAGGGGAAGGCTAAGAGAATTATTAAGGACTCGAGCCACCCGAACAACTGCCTCTTTGAACTGCTGCCGTCAGGCAAGCGATACCGGAGTCTTATGGCGAGCACAGAAAGACTCAGAAGGAGCTTCTATCCCCAGGCCATCAGGCTGCTAAACGAAAATAATCGCTAAACGAACAATAATCACTATGCAACAACCATCAAATGCACACAGCACACACACCCACACGCACACACTCACTCAAACAAACAACACACTGCAGCACCCACTCTCCACACTTTAGATCACACAAACACACTTACACTTTATATTTATTGATAAAGGATTTGCACTACAACTCGTACACCTACTGTGAATTGTACCTAAACTGCACCTCGTCCATTTATGCCTTGCACTATATTGTATTGTATATTAGTACACTGCACAGTATTGTATATTGGATGGTAACTACGTCTACGAACATTGTACATATGTCAAAACTGAACACTGTGACCTCTTTTTTTACTTCTAATTTTTACTATGTTTTTATTTCATACTTATCTTGTCATGCACAGTCTCTGGAGCGCAACAGTAAGAAGCATTTTGTACAAAAGTATTCTGTACTTCTGTATGACAACTATTAAAGAAACTTGAAACTTGAATAATGCTGATGATAAGGGAGCCAGGGGTACAGTCAGCTAGACGGGAGATGGGACGCACACATGAGAATAACAAAGTATAATACCATGTTTTATATTACACAACGGTTTTACAATTTTATTTTTAATTAAAATTATATTATATACATTTTCTATTTTATTTCGTTTGGGAACCACTGTTCCTAGAGTGCCTGCGCAGTGGACAGCTGTGACCTTATATGGCCTGATGGCTGATGACGTCTCATGATGACCTGTCTGAGCAGCCGATCATGATTTATGACATTATGCACTTTCAATAAAGCATAATAATTTTTTTTTGTGACATTCTTATGTTGTGGCAGCAGCAGGGGGGGGACGACGACTGTGTAACCTAGTTACTTTTAAAGTAACTAAGTTACTTTGATAATCAGGTAATCGGTAAAGTAACTAGATTACTTTTTAAAGGAGTAATCAGTAATCAGATTATTTTTACAAGTAATCTGTAGCATCACTGGACAACACATGTATGTATGGTAGTGTGTCTTAGGTACATCATGGATGTTGTGTGTGGTAGAGTGGGTACAACACATGTATGTATGGTAGTGTGTCTATAGGTACATCATGGATGTGTTGTGTGGTAGAGTGGGTAGGTAGGTATCGTTGTTTTAGGTGCTGCACGAACCAATCTCATGACAATAAAGCTTTCTACTTCTACTCCTAACCAGATTAAACTAAGGGTCTATCCCGACCAGGTGAGAGCAGGACAGGCTGAACAAGAGAGAGAAAAGATGGGTCTTCAATTGATAATAGAAGGATTTTACTAAACATCTGTGATTTTAATAACTTAACCTCTTAAGCCCTAGCCATATGGCCAGGTCTTGCTCGAAAAAGAGATCTTTGATCTCAAGTGACTACCTGGTAAAATAAAGGTAAAAAAAAAAAAAAAAAAAAAATGCTAGTTTTAGTTTTCATCATATTTAGTCACCTTTATCTATTTTTTGTTTAGTCAAGTTTTAGTCAACTACAGGTCTGTCTGAGCATTTTCGTTTTTGTCTTATTTGTTTAGTTTCGATTAAGTCTTTTTTGTTTAGTCTCGCCACTCAGTTACAGGCTTATAAGTTGGCGTGAGCTTTAAAAAAGAAAAAACGTTCGTGCTAGCTGCATGGTTAGACTTATGTAAGCTATTTAATGTGTTCTATTGTGGT
>NC_140181.1:76742399-76744899 GCF_963971535.1 Notolepis coatsorum
AGGAGGTAGAGTGGTCGTCTGATAATTGGGTTAGGTTCCCGGTTCGATTCCCGCTCCTCCCAGGCAGCGTGTCGATGTGTCCTTGAGCAAGACACTTAACCCCCAACTGCTCCCGATGAGCAGGTTGGCACCTCGTGCGGTCGACCTCCGCCGCCGTCTGTGTGTGAACGTGTGAGTGAGTGAGTGAGTGAGTGAGTGAGTGAGTGAGTGAGTGAGTGAGCGTGTGAGTGAGTGAGTGAGTGAGTGAGTGAGTGAGTGAGTGAGTGAGTGAGTGAGTGAGTGAGTGAGTGAGTGATGAGTGAGTGAGTGATGAGTGAGTGAGTGAGTGAGTGAGTGAGTGAGTGAGTGAGTGAGTGAGTGAGTGAGTGGTGAGTGAGTGAGTGAGTGAGTGAGTGATGAGTGAGTGAGTGAGTGAGTGAGTGAGAGTGAGTGAGTATGAGTGAGTGAGTGAGTGAGCGAGTGAGTGAGTGAGTGAGTGAGTGAGTGAGTGAGTGAGTGAGTGAGTGAGTGAGTGAGTGAGGTGAGTGAGTGAGTGAGTGAGTGAGTGAGTGAGCGAGTGAGTGAGCGAGTGAGCGAGCGAGTGAGCGTGTGAGTGAGTGAGTGAGTGAGTGAGCGTGTGAGTGAGCGTGTGAGTGAGTGAGTGAGCGTGTGAGTGAGTGAGTGAGGCGTGAGTGAGTGAGTGAGTGAGTGAGTGAGTGAGTGAGTGAGTGAGTGAGTGAGCGTGTGAGTGAGTGAGTGAGTGAGTGAGCGTGTGAGTGAGCGTGTGAGTGAGTGAGTGAGCGTGTGAGTGAGTGAGTGAGCGTGTGAGTGAGTGAGTGAGCGTGTGAGTGAGCGTGTGAGTGAGTGAGTGAGTGTGTGAGTGAGTGAGTGATGAGCGAGTGAGCGTGTGAGTGAGTGAGTGAGTGAGTGAGTGAGCGTGTGAGTGAGTGAGTGAGTGAGTGAGTGAGTGAGTGAGTGAGTGAGTGAGTGAGTGAGTGAGCGAGTGAGTGAGTGAGTGAGTGAGTGAGTGAGCGTGTGAGTGAGTGAGTGAGTGAGTGAGCGTGTGAGTGAGCGTGTGAGTGAGTGAGTGAGCGTGTGAGTGAGTGAGTGAGCGTGTGAGTGAGTGAGTGAGTGAGTGATGAGTGAGTGAGTGAGTGAGTGAGTGAGTGAGTGAGCGAGTGAGTGAGTGAGTGAGTGAGTGAGTGAGTGAGTGAGTGAGCGTGTGAGTGAGTGAGTGAGTGAGTGAGCGTGTGAGTGAGCGTGTGAGTGAGTGAGTGAGCGTGTGAGTGAGTGAGTGAGCGTGTGAGTGAGTGAGTGAGTGAGTGAGTGAGTGAGTGAGTGAGCGTGTGAGTGAGTGAGTGAGCGTGTGAGTGAGTGAGTGAGCGTGTGAGTGAGCGGTGAGCGAGTGAGTGAGCGTGTGAGTGAGTGAGTGAGTGAGTGAGGTGTGAGTGAGCGTGTGAGTGAGTGAGTGAGCGTGTGAGTGAGTGAGTGAGCGTGTGAGTGAGTGAGTGAGTGAGTGAGTGAGTGAGTGAGTGAGGCTGTGAGTGAGTGAGTGAGTGAGTGAGCGTGTGAGTGAGCGTGTGAGTGAGTGAGTGAGCGTGTGAGTGAGTGAGTGAGCGTGAGTGAGTGAGTGAGTGAGTGGTGAGTGAGTGAGTGAGTGTGGTGAGTGAGTGAGAGAGTGAGCGTGTGAGCGAGTGAGTGAGTGAGTGAGTGAGTGAGTGAGCGGTGAGTGAGTGAGTGAGTGAGTGAGTGAGTGAGTGAGTGAGTGAGTGAGTGAGTGAGTGAGTGAGTGAGTGAGTGAGTGAGTGAGTGAGCGTGTGAGTGAGTGAGTGAGTGAGTGAGCGTGTGAGTGAGCGTGTGAGTGAGTGAGTGAGCGTGTGAGTGAGTGAGTGAGCGTGTGAGTGAGTGAGTGAGTGAGTGAGTGAGTGAGTGAGTGAGGATTGTGAGTGAGCGAGTGAGTGAGTGAGTGAGTGAGTGAGTGAGTGAGTGAGCGTGTGAGTGAGTGAGTGAGTGAGTGAGGTGAGTGAGCGTGTGAGTGAGTGAGTGAGCGTGTGAGTGAGTGAGTGAGCGTGTGAGTGAGTGAGTGAGTGAGTGAGTGAGTGAGTGAGTGAGCGTGTGAGTGAGTGAGTGAGCGTGTGAGTGAGTGAGTGAGCGTGTGAGTGAGTGAGTGAGTGAGTGAGTGAGTGAGTGAGTGAGTGAGTGAGTGAGTGAGTGAGTGAGTGAGTGAGTGAGTGAGTGAGTGAGTGAGTGAGTGAGTGAGCGTGTGAGCGTGTGAGTGAGTGAGTGAGTGAGTGAGTGAGTGAGTGAGTGAGTGAGTGAGTGAGTGAGTGAGTGAGTGAGTGAGTGAGTGAGTGAGTGAGTGAGTGAGTGAGTGAGCGAGTGAGTGAGTGAGTGAGCGAGTGAGTGAGTGAGTGAGTGAGCGTGTGAGTGAGCGTGTGAGTGAGTGAGTGAGCGTGTGAGTGAGTGAGTGAGCGTGTGAGTGAGTGAGTGAGTGAGTGAGTGATGAGTGAGTGAGCGTGTG
>NC_140181.1:76749899-76784899 GCF_963971535.1 Notolepis coatsorum
GAGTGAGTGAGTGAGTGAGTGAGTGAGTGAGTGAGTGAGTGAGTGAGCGTGTGAGTGAGTGAGCGTGTGAGTGAGTGAGCGTGTGAGTGAGTGAGTGAGTGTGTGAGTGAGTGAGTGAGTGAGTGAGCGTGTGAGTGAGTGAGTGAGTGTGTGAGTGAGTGAGTGAGCGTGTGAGTGAGTGAGTGAGTGAGTGAGTGAGTGAGTGAGTGGGTGAATGTGAGGCATGATTTGTTGTATAAAAGGCACCGTTGACCATGTTGACCCTTTCCATCCCAGCGTGCTCATCATATCTAATAGTCATATCAGAGATAATAACATCATATCAGAGATAAGGTCATAGAAGGTACTCATGAGTTTGTTCACAGCACGCATCGCACAACTATGTGATTGTTTTATTATATATTATGGTCTGGAAGAGCGTGATTAGAAACGCTCGCTTCCGCTACCGTCTTCTTCTTCTTCCGATGGGTTTTCAGCCTCCGATGTGTTGCCATGGAAACAGACGTACGTCTCCACTGTAGTGGAGGCTGTAGAGCAGAGCAGAGGAGAGGAGAGGAGAGGAGAGGAGAGGAGAGGAGAGGAGAGGAGAGGAGAGGAGAGGAGAGGAGAGAGAGGAGAGGAGAGGAGAGGAGAGGAGAGGAGAGGAGAGGAGAGGAGAGAGGAGAACAGAGGAGAGGAGAGGAGGGGAGGGGAGGGGAGAGGAGATGAGAGGAGAGGAGAGGAGGGGAGGGGGAGGGGAGAGTAGAGCAGAGCAGAGGAGAGGAGAGGAGAGGAGAGGAGAGGAGAGGAGAGGAGAGAGAGGAGAGGAGAGAGGAGAGGAGAGGAGAGGAGAGCAGAGCAGAGCAGAGCAGAGCAGAACAGAACAGAACAGAACAGAACAGAGCAGAACAGAACATAGCAGAACAGAGCAGAGCAGAACAGAACAGAACAGAACAGAGCAGAGCAGAACAGAACAGAACAGAGCAGAACAGAGCAGAGCAGAACAGAGCAGAGCAGAGCAGAGCAGAAAAGAGCAGAACAGAACAGAACAGAACAGAACAGAGCAGAGCAGAGCAGAGCAGAGCAGAACAGAGCAGAGCAGAGCAGAGCGGAGCGGAGCGGAGTGGAGCAGAACAGAACAGAGCAGAACAGAACAGAATAGAGCAGAACAGAGCAGAGCAGAACAGAGCAGAGCAGAGCAGAACAGAACAGAACAGAACAGAGCAGAGCAGAGCAGAGCAGAGCAGAGGAGAGCAGAGGAGAGGAGAGGGGAGAGGAGAGGAGAGGAGAGGAGAGGAGAGGAGAGGAGAGGAGAGGAGAGGAGAGGAGAGGAGAGGAGAGGAGAGGAGAGGAGAGGAGAGGAGAGGAGAGGAGAGGAGAGGAGGGGAGGGGAGGGGAGTAGAGCAGAGCAGAGCAGAGCAGAGCAAAGGAGAGGAGAGGAGAGGAGATGTGAGGAGAGGAAGAGGAGAGGAGAGGAGAGGAGAGGAGAGGAGAGGAGAGGAGAGGAGAGGAGAGGAGAGGAGAGGAGAGGAGAGGAGAGGAGAGGAGAGATGAGAGGAGAGGAGAGGAGAGAGATGAGAGGAGAGGAGAGGAGAGGAGAGAGGGAGAGAGGAGAGGAGAGGAGAGGAGAGGAGAGGAGAGGAGAGGAGAGGAGAGGAGAGGAGAGAGAGAGGAGGAGGGGAGAGGAGAGGAGAGGAGAGGAGAGGAGAGGAGAGGAGAGGAGAGGAGAGGAGAGGAGAGGAGAGGAGAGGAGAGGAGGAGAGGAGAGGAGGAGAGGAGAGAGGAGAGGAGAGGAGAGGAGAGGAGAGGAGAGGAGAGGAGAGAGAAGAGAGGAGAGAGGAGAGGAGAGGAGAGGAGAGGAGAGGAGAGGAGAGGAGAGGAGAGGAGAGGAGAGGAGAGGAGAGGAGAGGAGAGGAGAGGAGAGGAGAGGAGAGGAGAGGAGGAGAGGAGAGGAGGTGTGTTCTATAACCAGGTGTGTTCTATAACCAGGTCTATAACCAGGTCTATAACCAGGTCTTTAACCAGGTCTATAACCAGGTCTATAACCAGGTCTATAACCAGGTCTATAACCAGGTCTATAACCAGGTGCGTTCCATAACGAAGGTTATCCTATAACCCTTGTTATTTGAGTATAGCGAGCGCTCTGCTATATTGGAACTGTCCCTTTAATCATATGCTATCATGAAAACGTTCAACCACGTGCACGCTCCTCACCTGCCTGGCCACGGCCACATCCGCTCACACATAAGCGGGGCCATGGCCATACCACCAGCTCCTTCCCCAGTCTTTCACCTCCGAAACGGAAGAGTGAGTCAGAGCAGAGCGCTCGCTGTACTCAAATAACTAGGTTTATATCTCACTACTGGCTATCGCGTGTCGCTCTGCCATATTGAGACGACTTCTTATCTCCACGCACCTAGCGTGCACACGAAACAAACAAATGCACCCACTTGCACGTGACCACGCCACTCCCATGCGTCTCCCTATATGACGCCGGAAATGGTCACGCTCACCCTCTTCATTTTATTTCCAAAACGCGGAAGTAGCAGTGCACTTCGTGACCTGGTTGTTATGAAGCGTACAGGAGAAATAACACAATGTTGGGAATTGGCCAGAAGTATTGTATTGACGCGGGGGGTGGGATATTTGGATGATCGTGGTCTTCATGACACACTGTTTGATGTTTTTCCAAGTATCCTAGCGCGCAGCTAATGATAATGCTAAGATGTTTGGGGCTCCGTTCCCATGTACCCCGCAGGGGTTGTCACCACTTTTCCCTCCTCTTAACCGTTTCATTGCTGAAGGTCAATCGGTGTCTGATGTTGAGGGTTTTGCTGAGGCTTTTTGACCCTTTACACGGGTGGATGGGCTGACGAAGGGACTCAGGACAGGTGTGCCGTGCTTGGAGAAGCAGGTAGCATCGGTCCTTTGCCCCGGCATGGTTGAACGGTATCCCACCCGGAAGCCGACGCCGGAGGGCGAGTCGGCCCGGCAGGTGGCTGAGTGGGCTGATGAAGCTCATATCGCTTTTTAGCAGCAACCAATAACATTGCTCAATTGGCTGCTTTTCTGTCCAAAATGGTGTCGGGTAGTGGGGCCTTAGGGCCAGCCGATGTCAAAATAGCGCACAGATTTTTGAGGTTATACAGCTTTGGACCCAGCCGGAAGCTATAACCGCAGGGAGGGCTAGGATGCTGTCAACACTTGTTCACAGGCATCTTTGGTTGGAGCAATCTTCCTTTGATGAGGAGAGGAGACTTCCCCTAGATATTTTTATATTAAGACGTAATTATATAGTTTACACTGTTTATTTTTCTCATATTTCTCATATAAGCTGTGGGGTCATCTGACCCCTTCCGGCTGGAATCAGTGACATTTTCTCCATGGCTGTTCTAGTGTTAATCATATCATCAACGGTGAAAGAAACAGTGGAGGTTTCTCTATGACAACACGTGAAACACAAATTCACTCATAATTCATAATTATTATTAATTTACATATACCTATATATATATATATATATATATATATATATATATATATATATATATATATAAAAAAAATATATATATATATATTTTTTTAATAATTATTATAATTTTTTTTTATTATAACTGTTTTCCTCTGTAAAAAATGCCAGTGATTTTTTTTTTTTCAAAAATGGCCAAAATTGACAGCTCTGAGCAGGCCTGCACTGCAGTATTGCCTGCAGTAATTATTCGTGAAGAAAACTTCACAGGTGTGACCCATTGTTAAATAAATAATAAATAACAGCGAATCAAAATAGGCTATTAACTTCTTCTAAGCACGGTCTGTGCAGTTAAACTCTTGCCATTGAATGGAGGGTTGATTGATTGACAGCCCTTGACATCCAATACACAGTGGTTGAATATGATTGGCAGCCTTGCAAATCCAATCAGAGATTGCTGCATTGCAAAGTCAAAACGGGTCCAGCTGCATGTCCGGAGGATAGGTTTAGCTCGGGCCAATCTCAAGTTTCTCAAGTTTCTTTATTAGTTGTCATACAGAAGTACAGAATACTTTTATACAAAATGTAACATAAAGAAGCATTTTGTATAAAAGTATTCTGTACTTCTGTATGACAACTAATAAAGAAACTTGAGAAACTTGAGATTGGCTGGAGCTAAACCTATCCTCCGGACATGCAGCTGGACCCGTTTTGACTATGTGAAAGTTGAGACTATGAGAAAGTTGTTGTTTAGTAGTTAGTAAGATGTACAGCTATAACAAGTCAAGTCAGGCTAAATTAAACTTTGCGCCAACATTAGGACCGAAGTATAAACCAGCAACTGAGCAACATGAAGAAGTGGACTTATGCATCTGGATCAGAAAAAACATTGTGGATGAAAAAGTAAGTAGGCTACAGTGCTTGTATGCTAACAGTAGCTAGCCAGCTTAGCCTACATCACAATGATAATCACCAAGCTAACTTACTGTACACTCTGTAGGGCTGGGCAATTAATCGAAACAGAATCGCGATATCGATTCATAGACCTATGCAATCTCATTTCTAAGTTATGACTATTTTCTTTTATTAATTTTTTTTTTTTTTTTTTTTTACTTTTAATTATTTTATCTGGGTTGAACATGATTTGTGGAACTCTCTCTGGTGTTGTGGTCGTGGTATTCACTGACCGTTGGGAAGTATTTCGACATGCACATGGGTATCTTAGTGGTGTAGTGTATCTTGTAGACCAGGCCCATTGCAAGTTGCTGTACTCTGTCGTCTACTCTAAGCCATCCTAGGTTGTCAAAGTGGACAGGGGTGAGGTGGGTTTTAGGAGTAAGGTCAAGCAGTAGTCTGACCAGTTTGTTTTGTGATGTTTGTAATCTTGTTTTTAGTGCCTTTGAGGTGCTTTGGTACCATGAGGTGCAAGCATAGTCGTAGTACCCTTGAATGAGTGCTCCTGTTAGAGTCTTCAAGGTATTCTTGTTTACCAGAGAGGAGATCCGGTACAGGAATCTAGTTCGTTGGTTGACTTAGTTTTATTACATTGGATCCCATTTTGTCACAGGAAAGATTTGCCTCTATAGGATGGAACCCAGGTAGGTAATTTCATCTTTCCTTTTAAGATAAGATAAGATATTCCTTTATTGATCCCCTTGGGGAAATTCAGGCATCATAGCAGCATGGGGGAAGGGGGGGGGGGGTACAGGTAGTGAAAACAACACAAGCAGTGTAAACAAATAGGTCAATATAATTTACTATCTAACTAACTGAAATATACATTATTCATTATTCACAGTATCACAGTATCCACATAAGGTGCAGTATGCATAAGGTAGTGTTATTGTCCTACTTGGGTTCCTATTAGTTCTAGGTCGATGTCTGGCAGCAGTCGCTGCCCACTGTTGTGGAGCCTGATGGCCACTGGTATGAAGGACTGTCCGAGGCGGTTAGTTGAGTGTCGGGGGGGTATGAGTCTGTGGCTTCCTTGTCACCTTCACCTAATATGTTTTGATCTGGTCAGGTGCGCTGTCACCTAAAATGATGTTTTGATCTGGTCAGGTGCGCTGTCACCTAATATGATTTCATCTGGTCAGGTCCGCTGTCACCTAATGTTAATATGTTTTCATCTGTGTCCACTGACCACTGACACACAGTGGGGGATGTTTTAAAAATATTATTTAATATATAATATAATATAATAATTTGCGCTTCACCTAAAAATTTGGTCAGCAGCCTCCACTGGAAAGAAAGTAGGCACAGAGGTCACTGTCCTAATAACGTCAGTGAGGGGGAACGGGATGGCAAATGCTGGGTCACGCTGGCTGTGACTCTCAACAAATGGACTGATTTCTTTTGTTTTCTCTGTTTGATTGTTTTGTTTGGCTTTGGCAATGTAAAGAGATAAAGAGAGAGAGAGAGAGAGAGAGAGAGAGAGAGAGAGAGAGAGAGAGAGAGAGAGAGAGAGAGAGAGAGAGAGAGAGAGAGAGAGAGAGAGGGAGAGAGAGAGAGAGACAGAACACAATGGATGTGCCTAAAATAGATATATCAATTTTCTTCAAAGCGTTCCAAGAAAGCATTTCCTAAAACCCCTCTACTCCCAATCCATATGTACTAGACATGTATATCAGGAAGTCCCATAAGGTAAGATAAACAATGTTCTGATGATTACTGCTGTGTGTTTTAATATGTGTGCCTTCTCTCACTAGGGAGATGCAGAGAGAGAGAGGAGAGAGAGAGGAGAGAGATAGAGAGACATAGAGAGAGAGAGAGAGAGAGAGAGAGAGAGAGAGAGAGAGAGAGAGAGAGAGAGAGAGAGAGAGAGAGAGAGAGAGAGAGAGAGAGACTCCAGGGACCCTGTTTCCTCAGCAGAGCTGCTACCAAAACAATGTGATGTTTCACTTCCTGAATGTAAGAAGAATACAATGTAAATTAATCTGCACGCCGCCATTCCCGGGTTTGGAGCCAAAACGATATGGAAACATTGGCAAAAACAAGTGTTTGTATCTTTTTGTTGTTGTTGCAGAGTCAGAGGCTGGAGCGTGAAGGGGGTGTGGCTACGCTGGGGAATGGGCGTGGCTACGCTGGAGACCAGTCTCCTCCCAGTTCATACTGGTATCACTCTCACATGAAATATTATTATTATTATAGTCGGGACCTGTGATGTCATTATTTGTTTACACAGAGTAACCAGGAGTAAAAACTCAGCCCTCCCATCTTGCACCTTGTGTATACTGCACCTTGTGTATACTGCACCTTGTGTGTACTGCATCTTGTGTATACTGCACCTTGTGTATACTGTACATTGTGTATACTGCACCTTGTGTATACCACACCTTGTGTATACCGCACCTTGTGTATACCGCACCTTGTGTTTAATGCACCTTGTGTATACTGCACCTTGTGTTTACTGCACCTTGTGTATACTGCACCTTGCGTTTACTGTACCTTGTGTATACTGCACCTTGTGTATACTGCACCTTGTGTATACTGCACCTTGTGTTTACTGCACCTTGTGTTTACTGCACCGTGTGTTTACTGTACCTTGTATATACTGCACCTTGTGTATACTGCACCTAGTGTATACTGCACCTTGTGTATACTGCACCTTGTGTTTACTGCACCTTGTGTTTACTGCACCTTGTGTATACTGCACCTTGTGTATACTGCACCTTGTGTATACTGCACCTTGTGTATACTGTACCTTGTGTATACTGTACCTTGTGTATACTGCACCTTGTGTATACTGCACCTTGTGTATACTGCACCTAGTGTATACTGCACCTTGTGTATACTGCACCTTGTGTATACTGCACCTTGTGTATACTGTACCTTGTGTATACTGCACCTTGTGTATACTGCACCTTGTGTATACTGTACCTTGTGTATACTGCACCTTGTGTATACTGCACCTTGTGTATACTGCACCTAGTGTATACTGCACCTTGTGTATACTGCACCTTGTGTTTACTGCACATTGTGTATACTGCACCTTGTGTATACTGTACCTTGTGTATACTGCACCTTGTGTATACTGCACCTAGTGTATACTGCACCTTGTGTATACTGTACCTTGTGTGTACTGCACCTTGTGTATACTGCACCTTGTGTATACTGCACCTTGTGTATACTGCACCTTGTGTTTACTGCACCTTGTGTATACTGCACCTTGTGTATACTGCACCTTATGTATACTGAAACTTGTGTATACTGTACCTTGTGTATACTGCACCTTGTGTATACTGCACCTTGTGTATACTGTACCTTGTGTATACTGCACCTTGTGTATTCTGCACCTTGTGTATACTGCACCTTGTGTATACTGCACCTTGTGTATACTCCACCTAGTGTATACTGCACCTAGTGTATACTGCACCTTGTGTATACTGCACCTAGTGTATACTGTACCTAGTGTATACTGCACCTTGTGTATACTGCAGCTTGTGTAGACTGCACCTTGTGTATAGCGCACCTTGTGTATACTGCACGTTGTGTATACTGTACCTAGTGTATACTGCACCTTGTGTATACTGCACCTTGTGTATACCACACCTTGTGTATACCGCACCTTGTGTATACTGCACCTTGTGTTTAATGCACCTTGTGTATACTGCACCTTGTGTTTACTGCACCTTGCGTTTACTGTACCTTGTGTATACTGCACCTAGTGTATACTGCACCTTGTGTATACTGCACCTTGTGTTTACTGCACCTTGTGTATACTGCACCTTGTGTATACTGTACCTTGTGTATACTGCACCTTGTGTATACTGCACCTAGTGTATACTGCACCTTGTGTATACTGCACCTTGTGTATACTGCACCTTGTGTATACTGCACCTTGTATATACTGCACCTTGTGTATACTGCACCTAGTGTATACTGCACCTTGTGTATACTGTACATTGTGTATACTGCACCTTGTGTTTACTGCACCTTGTGTATACTGCACCTTGTGTTTACTGCACCTTGTGTATACTGCACCTTGTGTTTACTGTACCTTGTGTTACTGTACCTAGTGTATACTGCACCTTGTGTATACTGTACCTTGTGTATACTGTACCTTGTGTATACTGCACCTTGTGTTTACTGCACCTTGTGTTTACTGCACCTTGTGTATACTGCACCTTGTGTATACTGCACCTAGTGTATACTGCACCTTGTGTATACTGCACCTTGTGTTTACTGCACCTTGTGTTTACTGCACCTTGTGTATAATGCACCTTGTGTATACTGCACCTAGTGTATACTGCACCTTGTGTATACTGCACCTTGTGTATACTGCACCTTGTGTTTACTGCGCCTTGTGTATACTGAAACTTGTGTATACTGTACCTTGTGTATACAGCACCTTGTGTATACTGCACCTTGTGTATACTGTACCTTGTGTATACTGCACATTGTGTATATTGCACCTTGTGTATACTGCACCTTGTGTATACTGCAGCTTGTGTAGACTGCACCTTGTGTATACTGCACCTTGTGTATACTGCACGTTGTGTATACTGTACCTAGTGTATACTGCACCTTGTGTATACTGCACCTTGTGTATACTGCACCTTGTGTATACTGCACGTTGTGTATACTGTACCTAGTGTATACTGCACCTTGTGTATACTGCACCTTGTGTATACTGCACCTTGTGTATACTGTACCTAGTGTATACTGCACCTTGTGTATACTGCACCTTGTGTATACTGCACCTAGTGTATACTGCACCTTGTGTATACTGCACCTAGTGTATACTGTACCTAGTGTATACTGCACCTTGTGTATACTGCAGCTTGTGTAGACTGCACCTTGTGTATAGCGCACCTTGTGTATACTGCACGTTGTGTATACTGTACCTAGTGTATACTGCACCTTGTGTATACTGCACCTTGTGTATACCACACCTTGTGTATACCGCACCTTGTGTATACTGCACCTTGTGTTTAATGCACCTTGTGTATACTGCACCTTGTGTTTACTGCACCTTGCGTTTACTGTACCTTGTGTATACTGCACCTAGTGTATACTGCACCTTGTGTATACTGCACCTTGTGTTTACTGCACCTTGTGTATACTGCACCTTGTGTATACTGTACCTTGTGTATACTGCACCTTGTGTATACTGCACCTAGTGTATACTGCACCTTGTGTATACTGCACCTTGTGTATACTGCACCTTGTGTATACTGCACCTTGTATATACTGCACCTTGTGTATACTGCACCTAGTGTATACTGCACCTTGTGTATACTGTACATTGTGTATACTGCACCTTGTGTTTACTGCACCTTGTGTATACTGCACCTTGTGTTTACTGCACCTTGTGTATACTGCACCTTGTGTTTACTGTACCTTGTGTTACTGTACCTAGTGTATACTGCACCTTGTGTATACTGTACCTTGTGTATACTGTACCTTGTGTATACTGCACCTTGTGTTTACTGCACCTTGTGTTTACTGCACCTTGTGTATACTGCACCTTGTGTATACTGCACCTAGTGTATACTGCACCTTGTGTATACTGCACCTTGTGTTTACTGCACCTTGTGTTTACTGCACCTTGTGTATAATGCACCTTGTGTATACTGCACCTAGTGTATACTGCACCTTGTGTATACTGCACCTTGTGTATACTGCACCTTGTGTTTACTGCACCTTGTGTATACTCACCTTGTGTATACTGAAACTTGTGTATACTGTACCTTGTGTATACAGCACCTTGTGTATACTGCACCTTGTGTATACTGTACCTTGTGTATACTGCACATTGTGTATATTGCACCTTGTGTATACTGCAGCTTGTGTATACTGCACCTTGTGTATACTGCACCTTGTGTATACTGCACGTTGTGTATACTGTACCTAGTGTATACTGCACCTTGTGTATACTGCACCTTGTGTATACTGCACCTTGTGTATACTGCACGTTGTGTATACTGTACCTAGTGTATACTGCACCTTGTGTATACTGCACCTTGTGTATACTGCACCTTGTGTATACTGCACCTTGTGTATACTGCACCTTGTGTTTACTGCACCTTGTGTATACTCACCTTGTGTATACTGAAACTTGTGTATACTGTACCTTGTGTATACAGCACCTTGTGTATACTGCACCTTGTGTATACTGTACCTTGTGTATACTGCACATTGTGTATATTGCACCTTGTGTATACTGCAGCTTGTGTATACTGCACCTTGTGTATACTGCACCTTGTGTATACTGCACGTTGTGTATACTGTACCTAGTGTATACTGCACCTTGTGTATACTGCACCTTGTGTATACTGCACCTTGTGTATACTGCACGTTGTGTATACTGTACCTAGTGTATACTGCACCTTGTGTATACTGCACCTTGTGTATACTGCACCTTGTGTATACTGCACCTTGTGTATACTGCACCTTGTGGAGGGTCGGACTGTCCTCTGTCTCTCTGACCACCACCAGGTCACCAGACTGTCCTCTGTCTCTCTGACCACCACCAGGTCACCAGACTGTCCTCTGTCTCTCTGACCACCACCAGGTCACCAGACTGTCCTCTGTCTCTCTGACCACCACCAGGTCACCAGACTGTCCTCTGTCTCTCTGACCACCACCAGGTCACCAGACTGTCCTCTGTCTCTCTGACCACCAGGTCACCAGACTGTCCTCTGTCTCTCTGACCACCACCAGGTCACCAGACTGTCCTCTGTCTCTCTGACCACCAGGTCACCAGACTGTCCTCTGTCTCTCTGACCACCACCAGGTCACCAGACTGTCCTCTGTCTCTCTGACCACCACCAGGTCACCAGACTGTCCTCTGTCTCTCTGACCACCACCAGGTCACCAGACTGTCCTCTGTCTCTCTGACCACCAGGTCACCAGACTGTCCTCTGTCTCTCTGACCACCACCAGGTCACCAGACTGTCCTCTGTCTCTCTGACCACCACCAGGTCACCAGACTGTCCTCTGTCTCTCTGACCACCACCAGGTCACCAGACTGTCCTCTGTCTCTCTGACCACCAGGTCACCAGACTGTCCTCTGTCTCTCTGACCACCACCAGGTCACCAGACTGTCCTCTGTCTCTCTGACCACCAGGTCACCAGACTGTCCTCTGTCTCTCTGACCACCACCAGGTCACCAGACTGTCCTCTGTCTCTCTGACCACCACCAGGTCACCAGACTGTCCTCTGTCTCTCTGACCACCACCAGGTCACCAGACTGTCCTCTGTCTCTCTGACCACCACCAGGTCACCAGACTGTCCTCTGTCTCTCTGACCACCACCAGGTCACCAGACTGTCCTCTGTCTCTCTGACCACCAGGTCACCAGACTGTCCTCTGTCTCTCTGACCACCACCAGGTCACCAGACTGTCCTCTGTCTCTCTGACCACCACCAGGTCACCAGACTGTCCTCTGTCTCTCTGACCACCAGGTCACCAGACTGTCCTCTGTCTCTCTGACCACCACCAGGTCACCAGACTGTCCTCTGTCTCTCTGACCACCAGGTCACCAGACTGTCCTCTGTCTCTCTGACCACCAGGTCACCAGACTGTCCTCTGTCTCTCTGACCACCAGGTCACCAGACTGTCCTCTGTCTCTCTGACCACCACCAGGTCACCAGACTGTCCTCTGTCTCTCTGACCACCACCAGGTCACCAGACTGTCCTCTGTCTCTCTGACCACCACCAGGTCACCAGACTGTCCTCTGTCTCTCTGACCACCAGGTCACCAGACTGTCCTCTGTCTCTCTGACCACCAGGTCACCAGACTGTCCTCTGTCTCTCTGACCACCACCAGGTCACCAGACTGTCCTCTGTCTCTCTGACCACCAGGTCACCAGACTGTCCTCTGTCTCTCTGACCACCACCAGGTCACCAGACTGTCCTCTGTCTCTCTGACCACCAGGTCACCAGACTGTCCTCTGTCTCTCTGACCACCAGGTCACCAGACTGTCCTCTGTCTCTCTGACCACCAGGTCACCAGACTGTCCTCTGTCTCTCTGACCACCAGGTCACCAGACTGTCCTCTGTCTCTCTGACCACCACCAGGTCACCAGACTGTCCTCTGTCTCTCTGACCACCACCAGGTCACCAGACTGTCCTCTGTCTCTCTGACCACCACCAGGTCACCAGACTGTCCTCTGTCTCTCTGACCACCAGGTCACCAGACTGTCCTCTGTCTCTCTGACCACCACCAGGTCACCAGACTGTCCTCTGTCTCTCTGACCACCACCAGGTCACCAGACTGTCCTCTGTCTCTCTGACACCACCAGGTCACCAGACTGTCCTCTGTCTCTCTGACCACCACCAGGTCACCAGACTGTCCTCTGTCTCTCTGACCACCACCAGGTCACCAGACTGTCCTCTGTCTCTCTGATCAGGTCACCAGACTGTCCTCTGTCTCTCTGACCACCACCAGGTCACCAGACTGTCCACTGTCTCTCTGACCACCACCAGGTCACCAGACTGTCCTCTGTCTCTCTGACCACCACCAGGTCACCAGACTGTCCTCTGTCTCTCTGACCACCACCAGGTCACCAGACTGTCCTCTGTCTCTCTGACCACCAGGTCACCAGACTGTCCTCTGTCTCTCTGACCACCACCAGGTCACCAGACTGTCCTCTGTCTCTCTGACCACCAGGTCACCAGACTGTCCTCTGTCTCTCTGACCACCACCAGGTCACCAGACTGTCCTCTGTCTCTCTGACCACCACCAGGTCACCAGACTGTCCTCTGTCTCACTGACCACCACCAGGTCACCAGACTGTCCTCTGTCTCTCTGACCACCACCAGGTCACCAGACTGTCCTCTGTCTCTCTGACCACCACCAGGTCACCAGACTGTCCTCTGTCTCTCTGACCACCAGGTCACCAGACTGTCCTCTGTCTCTCTGACCACCACCAGGTCACCAGACTGTCCTCTGTCTCTCTGACCACCACCAGGTCACCAGACTGTCCTCTGTCTCTCTGACCACCACCAGGTCACCAGACTGTCCTCTGTCTCTCTGACCACCACCAGGTCACCAGACTGTCCTCTGTCTCTCTGACCACCAGGTCACCAGACTGTCCTCTGTCTCTCTGACCACCACCAGGTCACCAGACTGTCCTCTGTCTCTCTGACCACCACCAGGTCACCAGACTGTCCTCTGTCTCTCTGACCACCAGGTCACCAGACTGTCCTCTGTCTCACTGACCACCACCAGGTCACCAGACTGTCCTCTGTCTCTCTGACCACCACCAGGTCACCAGACTGTCCTCTGTCTCACTGACCACCACCAGGTCACCAGACTGTCCTCTGTCTCTCTGACCACCACCAGGTCACCAGACTGTCCTCTGTCTCTCTGACCACCACCAGGTCACCAGACTGTCCTCTGTCTCTCTGACCACCAGGTCACCAGACTGTCCTCTGTCTCTCTGACCACCACCAGGTCACCAGACTGTCCTCTGTCTCTCTGACCACCAGGTCACCAGACTGTCCTCTGTCTCTCTGACCACCACCAGGTCACCAGACTGTCCTCTGTCTCTCTGACCACCAGGTCACCAGACTGTCCTCTGTCTCTCTGACCACCACCACGTCACCAGACTGTCCTCTGTCTCTCTGACCACCAGGTCACCAGACTGTCCTCTGTCTCTCTGACCACCACCAGGTCACCAGACTGTCCTCTGTCTCTCTGACCACCAGGTCACCAGACTGTCCTCTGTCTCTCTGACCACCACCACGTCACCAGACTGTCCTCTGTCTCTCTGACCACCATTTCATTGCTGTGCCTCCGTTTGCATCTTCACCTGGTCAACTAGTGTGTTTTGACACTATTTACTTATTTACTTACATTTGCTTTATCCTCACCATCACATCAAACCCACTGTAGAGGACGCGACCCCGGTCAGACGCCTCTGGTTTTAGCTCCGCAACGATGTACACACTTTTAGCTATTATGTTTGTTTTTTCTACTTTTTTATTTAAAGCAACACTGGCGGGTACGTCATACGACCGTCAGACACTTATGGACCTGAACCCCGGGCTCAAAGAGGAGTTTGGAGACACTTTTGACCTAGAATGGCCAGCAGAAATCAGACGGGAGAATGGCGGCAAGGAAAAGAACAAAGGGTACGGCAGGAGGAGACACAGAGGGAGACGTGGAGGTATTAGACTGAGACTAAAAAGAGCTGCTTACCGCCCAGCAATTCCATCCATCTTTCTGGCGAATGCCCGTTCGTTGGAGGGTAGGATGGATGACCTAAGGGCGAGGGTCCGGTTCCAACGGGAGATGAGAGACATCAACATCCATAAGGCTGTTAAACTTGCTAAGAGGACATATGCTGACAAACTGGAGACACAAATGGCACAAAACGACACAAGAGGATTATGGCAGGGACTGAAGACAATAACTGACTAAAAAGTCAGCGCCCCCTCAATGGGGAGCGACGACGCCTCCCTCGCGGACAAGCTCAACACCTTCTACGCTCGGTTTGGTGTAGACAGTGGCGCTGCTGGCTCTCCGGCTAGTGACGTCACTTGCGCGCCGGCTGTTGTGGAGGGGGGGGGCAACCGCGGGGGGGCGGGGACGCTCTCTCGTTGTCGGAACACAGTGTGAGAAGAGCATTTATGCAGGTGAACACCAGGAAGGCTGCTGGCCCAGATGGCATAACAGGACGCATACTCAAGTCCTGTGCCGACCAGCTGGCCCCAGTGTTCACCGCCATATTTAATCAATTCCTGGCGAAGTCAGTGGTGCCTGCCTGCTTCAAGATGTCTACCATCATCCCTGTACCGAAGAAACCCTCCCCAACATGTCCAAATGACTACAGACCGGTGGCACTCACCTCTGTGGTCATGAAATGTGTCGAGAGGCTGGTCAAGGACCACATTTGTGCCTCCCTCCCCAGTGATATGGACCCTATGCAATTTGCATACAGGACAAACAGTTCCACCGACGACGCGGTCTCCCAGGTACTGCACAGCACCCTCTCGCACCTTGACCGTCAGAAGGGGGGCTATGTGAGACTGTTGTTCATTGACTACAGCTCAGCGTTCAACACCATAGTCCCCACCAGACTGGTTGACAAGCTGATCGATCTGGGTCTGAGCTCCGCCCTGAGCGCCTGGGTAGGGCTGCAACTAATGACTAATTTGGTAGTCGACTAATCTGCCGATTATTTTTTCGATTAGTCGACTAATCGAAAACCAATGTAAACAACAACAATTTTTTTTTTTTTTTTTTTTTTTTAATTACCTATCTTTGTGAAAGTGGCTTCTCAGCTCTGGTCCAGCTGAAGACAGAGCAGAGGAGCAGATTGGACATTGAGCATGACCTCAGAGTTGCTTGTCTACCATCACCCCAGACTTTGAGACTCTTGTCAGGACCAAACAACAACATCATAACATGATGATCCCATAGCAAATTAAAATAATGACTCATGAAACATTTGAATTTGGATCTTTAAGCCACTTTAAATGAAAATGTATTTGAAGAACAATACAGCAATCACTCATAACAAGATAAATAAATTAAATAATACAAATTAAAGTGGCAGTGTACTTTAAATAACTTTTGTTTGCTGTGTGTGAGAGGAGTCCGTGTGTGTGTGTATGTGTGTGTGTCTTACTCTGATCGCTGTGTGAGTGAGAGGAGTGTGTGTACTGTGTAATTTGTGTGTGTGTCTTACTCTGATCGCTGTGTGAGTGAGAGGTGTGTACTGTGTAATTTGTGTATGTGTGTGTGTCTTACTCTGATCGCTGTGTGTGAGTGAGAGGAGTGTGAATGTGTGTGTGTCTTACTCTGATCGCTGTGTGTGAGAGAGAGGAGTGTGAATGTGTGTGTGTCTTACTCTGATCGCTGTGTGTGAGTGAGAGGAGTGTGTATGTGTGTGTGTCTTACTCTGATCGCTGTGTGTGAGTGAGAGGAGTGCGTGTGTAATGTATTGTGTGTCTAGTCTGATCATCATCTCCTGCAGGGGAACAATGTTTTCAATGTCCAAAATTTGCTATGGGATCATCATGTTATGATGTTGTCTGGAACCCTGAGAAGCCACTCTCACAAAGATAGGTAGTGCACACAAAAAAAAAAAAATTAAATAATGTTTTTTTTTTTTTTTTTTTTATGACTAATCGACGCAACAATTTCTCGTCAACGATTTTTTATAATCGACATCGTCGATTATGTCGACTAATCGTTGCAGCCCTACGCCTGGGTACTGGACTTTCTGAGCGAAAGACCCCAGGCGGTCAGGGTGGGGGGTCAGACCTCGAACACCATCACCCTGAGCATCGGGTCCCCCCAGGGCTGTGTTCTGAGCCCCCTGCTGTACTCACTCTACACACACGATTGTGTGGCCAAGTTCAGCTCCAACTCCATAGTGAAGTTCGCAGACGACACGGTGGTGGTGGGGCTGATCTCGGACAACGACGAGAAGGCCTACCGGGAGGAGGTTGAGGTACTGGAACGCTGGTGCCAGGACAACAGCCTGCTCCTGAACATTGGTAAAACCAAGGAGCTGATTGTGGATTATAGGAGAGGACAGCAGGAGACGCACACACCACTGATGATTAACGGGGCTACCGTGGACAGGGTGAGCAGCTTTAAGTACCTGGGGGTCCACATCTCAGAGGACCTGACATGGTCAACACACATAGACACAGTAGTAAAGAAGGCGAAACAGCGCCTCTACCACCTGAGACAGTTAAGGAAGTTCAGAGTATCGGGGAAGATACTCCAGTCCTTCTACTCAGGAGCTGTAGAGAGCATCCTGACCGGAAACATCACTGCCTGGTATGGAAACAGCACGGCACAGGACAAGAAGGCCCTACAGAGAGTGGTGCGCTCTCCCGAGCGTACCACGGGTATTGCACTACCCCCCCTGCAGGTTCTATACAACAAGAGGTGCAAATCCAGAGCCTGCAGGATAATGAAAGACCCTCACCACCCCAATAACAACCTGTCCAGCTGCTGAGGTCAGGCAGACGCCTGCGAACCCCAGCTACTAGGACAGAGCGGCTTAGGCTCAGCTTCTTCCCCCAGGCCATCAGAGCCCTGAACAATGAACATTGAGTGCTCAGAACATTGAACTATCCACACACAAGCACACATGAACACACACACGACACGCACACTGTGCACGCTCACACACGAGCAGCCACATAACATTTTAACATGAGCGGGCACACACTCATGTCGCACACACGCACACTTATGGCCAAAAGGAAAGGACACTTTAAATTAGAATAACAGGAACAGTGTATTGCACTACCAAAGCTAACTAGCATGTCCCATATGCTCTGTAAATAACTATGTACAGATACCGAGATGTCACTCCATGTTACCTGTTACCTGTTCACTGCACAATGTTGTTTTTTTATTTTTTTATTCTATTATATGTTGTACCACTGTATTGCACATCGTTGCGGGCGAGACCACCCGCATTTCATTGTATACCTGTATGCCGTGACAATTAAAACTCTTGACTTGACTTGACTTGATTGTACAGCTTACCATCCCAGGACTATTTATATGCCTCAGTACACAGAACCCGCACAGAGTTTGGGTCATTGAAAAGCGCTATACAAAATAAATGAATTATTATTATTTAGAGTTTTGGGAAAAGGGCCTTGGTGTTCTCTGCTCCCTCTGCCTGGAATAGACTTCAAAAATGTTTGAAACTGCAGGCCCTCACTACCATAATATCTGATTTTAAAGTTCAAATTAAGGGCATGTCGATGCTTCACTGCATGAAGTGGTGTTATATTTTATATTTATTAACTTGACCTTCTCTGCCCAGCAACCTCCTGCAAAGCCTCACCTCCCCTCCTCTGTCTGCCTCTTTACCCCCCAGTCTCCCCTCAATCTCCCCCCGATCTCCCTCCAATCTCCCTCCAATCTCCCCCCGATCCCATTCAGTCTAGTTTGCTGCAGCTCAGATGTGCCCCCTGCCCCACTTTGCCTTTTATGTCTCCGTCTGTGCTTTGTGTTTTTGTGTGTTTGTTTTTGTTTCGCTGCCATGTTGGCCAGGGTCTTGCTCGAAAAATAGATCATTGATCTCAAGTGACTACCTGGTAAAATAAAAAAATAAAAATAAATAAAGAAATCTGATGATTAGATTACATTAAAATGTATTGTCATCATACAGCACAAGTACAATAGAACAAAATAAGTACAATGTACAGGTGATTCAACTGTGTATAAAATATACAAATGAGTACTACTGAGTACTAGTGCCAATCAGATGTATGTACAGAGTTGTAGTATTAATATGTACAGTGATGCAGGTTTAACAACACTCCTAAAGCCCTCGCAGATGAAGAGGATCGACGTGCATTGAGAGAACAGCTCTCACCCCCCCCCCCCCCCCTCTCTCTCTCTCTCTATTTTCCCTCCCTCTCTCTCTCTCCAAAGAGATGGAGGGATCGGGTGTCCTTGGGTGAAAGCTTCAGTCAATACAAAGAGATAGGAGACCGCAGAGAGGGTGAGTAACAGGCCGCTTAATGCAACCCTCACCCCCCCCCCCCCTCCAGGATGTGATGCTCAGATCCATAACATGCACCGATCATCATATCATATCTCGTCATATATATATGAAAATTAAAGCTGCATTCACTAACTAACTAATAATTCTCATGACCACCATTTTTGTACTGTACGTGTATAACAACAATACATTTGAATCTAATTTAATAAAATCAAATCTATTCTAATCAAATTGTTTGTCCCTGCCCCATAGATCATTTGTGCACACCAACCTATAGTATTCCTCTGTCTGTTTGTCTGTCTGTCTGTCTGTCTGTCTGTCTGTCTGTCTGTCTGTCTGTCTGTCTGTCTGTCTGTCTGTCTGTCTGTCTGTCTGTCTGTCTGTCTGTCTGTCTGTCTGTCTGTCTGTCTGTCTGTCTGTCTGTCTGTCTGTCTGTCTGTCTGTCTGTCTGTCTGTCTGTCTGTCTGTCTGTCTGTCTGTCTGTCTGTCTGTCTGTCTGTCTGTCTGTCTGTCTGTCTGTCTGTCTGTCTGTCTGTCTGTCTGTCTGTCTGTCTGTCTGTCTGTCTGTCTGTCTGTCTGCCTGTCTGTATGTCTGTCTGTATGTCTGTCTGCCTGTCTGGCTGTCTGCCTGCCTCCCTGTCTGTCTGTCTGCCTGCCTGCCTGCCTGCCTGCCTGCCTGCCTGCCTGCCTGCCTGCCTGCCTGCCTGCCTGCCTGCCTGCCTGCCTGCCTGCCTGCCTAGCTGCCTGCCTGCCTGCCTGCCTACATACCATGCCTGCTGTATCTGTCTACATATCACTGAGCTACATGTCATCAGTCTTGATATCACTAATGTACGTACAGTATCATGTGTCTCTGCGTTCATCACTGCCCTACACACCCTGCCCCCCCCCCCCCCCCATCAGTCCGTGGACCGCCATGCGACAGACCAGAGCTGGGTGGTATCAGTGCGGAGCAGCAATCCCCAGGGTCGGGCAGCAGTAATGGGAAGGGGGGGTGGATGGGTGGTTGGGGGGAGGGGGGGGATGGTAATGAGGGGTATTGACGCGTACGGTTGAGTGTAGAATAACTGAGCTGAATCGATACAGAGCGAACAGACTCGGAGACTAATTGATAAGACAGGAGAATATGGAGGCGTATGGCTTATGAATAGGGAGGCTTATGAATAGGGAGGCTTCTTCACGGCACATAAACAATGTGTAGATGTGCGGTGAAGATTCCCACGTGGACCACCGCACGGATACACGTGATGTCACAGCATTCACTTTGGCCAATCCCCTGTCGGCTGGCCGGGCGAGCGGGCCTCATGCGACGGCGTGTAAACGGGATGCGTTGATTTGACCTCCACGTTTGAGATCATCTGACAGGCAATGTTAATTTAGTGAACAAAAAATGTTGACTAAAATATGGTCGTCAACAAAGCCTTTTCCCCTAACGACAACGAGACGAGAGGTCACGTTAATGCAGATCATGTGACACTAACGTGACGAAATGATGCATGCAATGTCGTTGACTAATAACGACGACACAAAATGTAGTTTGCAAAATTAAATCTTGCTTTATTCCACTTCAACGTTGTTACAACCAAGCCTTGATGTTTGGCCCTAAGGCCTCCACAGTCAGGTAGAGATGGCTAGTTTTCTCCCAGGCCTTGGCTGCAACGCGGTGGACACAAGGAGTCAGACACGCTTTTAAGCAAAAATAACAATATTTATTCAACTACTATTCTAAATGTACAAAAAGGTGGAGAGCTGAGTGCACCGGCCTCCTTGGTTCAGGATATCACAATATCTTCTACGAGCAGCAAAAGAAGAGCGAGAGCAATGATCAAAATGGTGAGAGCACATAGCGGTCAGGTGGCGTAGCGGAGATTGCGTTCATCACCAACGCCGGAGACGTTGGATTTGCCTGTTCGAATCTAGCTCCCGGCGTTGTCACCAGCTTGGCTGGCCGCTCACACTAATACAATTGGCAGTATTAGAGGGTGGGGAAGCTGGTGGGTGGGTCCTGGTCGTTGTAAACAGCGACTCCTACAGTTTGGTCGGGGCGCCTGCTCAGCGCGGATAGGATCTAAGGGGGGTAGTGTGATCCTTCCACACGCTACGCCCTCTCAGTGAGAGTCCGCGCTGCCAGGTGAAAAGAAGCGGTTGATTGGCTAGACGTGTGTCGGAGGAAGCACGTGGTAGCCTCCACTCTCCCAGACCAACTGTGGGGGGTAAGTGCGCAGCGACCAGGAAGGGGATTGGGAATTGGCATAACGACTAACATTGGGATGGGAGAAAATCGGAGGAAAAAGGAGGTGGAAAAAGATCAATAAAAAAAAAATTGTGAGAGCACAGGTGAGAGAGACACAACAGTGACGAGCTCCTGGTCTGCTTACAGAGGGCCTCGTCACCACACCTGGTCTGATTACACAAAAGCAATAGAAAGACACAGAAAGACTCAGAAGAAGCTTCTATCCCCAGGCCATCAGGCTGCTAAACGAACAATAAACACTATGCAACAACCATCAAATGCACACAGCACACACACCCACACGCACACACTCACTTAAACAAACAACACACTGCAGCACCCACTCTCCACACTTTAGATCACACAAGTTTCAAGTTTCTTTAATAGTTGTCATACAGAAGTACAGAATACTTTTATACAAAATGCTTCTTACTGTTACGCTCCAGAGACTGTGCAAGACAAGATAAGTATGAAATAAAATAACATAGTATAGCATGTAAATTAGAAGTAAAAAAATGAGGTCACAGTGTTCAGTATAGACATATGTACAATGTTCGATGCAGAGTAGACGTAACTGAGTTTCCATATAATATACAATACTGTGTAGTGTACTAATATACAATACTATATAGTGCAAGGCAGAAATAGGATGAGGTGCAATTTAGGTACAATTTACAGTAGGTGTACAAGTTGTAGTGCAAATCCTTTATTAATAAATATAAAGTGTGTTTGTGTGATCTAAAGTGTGGAGAGTGAGTGTTGTTTGTTTAAGTGAGTGTGTGCGTGTGGGTGTGTGTGCTGTGTGCATTTGATGGTTGTTGCATAGTGTTTATTGTTCGTTTAGCAGCCTGATGGCCTGGGGGTAGAAGCTTCTTCTGAGTCTTTCTGTGCTCGCCTTAAGACTCCGGTATCGCTTGCCTGACCACAGCAGTTCAAAGAGGCAGTTGTTCGGGTGGCTCGAGTCCTTAATAATTCTCTTAGCCTTCCCCCTGCACCGCTTGTTGTAAATGTTCTGGAGGGTGGGAAGCCCCCCTCCAATTGTGCGTTCGGCTGAACGTGTCACAAACACACTTTATATTTATTGATAAAGGATTTGCACTACAACTCGTACACCTACTGTGAATTGTACCTAAATTGCACCTCGTCCCATTTCTGCCTTGCACTATATAGTATTGTATATTAGTACACTGCATAGTATTGTATATTATATGGTAACTCAGTTACGTCTATTCTGCATCGAACATTGTACATATGTCTATACTGAACACTGTGACCTCATTTTTTACTTCTAATTTACATGCTATACTATGTTATTTTATTTCATACTTATCTTGTCTTGCACAGTCTCTGGAGCGTAACAGTAAGAAGCATTTTGTATAAAAGTATTCTGTACTTCTGTATGACAACTATTAAAGAAACTTGAACTTGAACTTGAACAATTACAAGAAAACAATTAGTGACACCACACTCACACCACCATGTGAATATACACCACAGACAGTAAGTATATGTGAGAGTACACATAACAAACGTCAAGACTGTTTACTTGCTAGCTAACAGGAGCTTGTTTGCCGACAGGAAATTAACAAACATAATTGTCCCTGCGGAACCCTTATCCCCAACACATTGTTCCCCTGTTTCACGTAACCACTGTTATGCCAGGGGTGTTGTTTCCCCCCCGGGAAATACGGGAGGACGGACAGGATGTTACGTTGTTGTTGTTGTGAAGCTAGCGTATTAGCAGGTAGCTGTGTTGTGTATGAGACGGGAAGTATCAACCTGTAAAACCCCATATTGAGCTGGAAATAAAGCACCATACAGAAAAGGAAACTCGTTTCTTCCCTACATTACTGCAAGACGGAGATATGGGAGGACGGACCGCACGTTGTTGTTGTTGTGAAGCTAGCGTATTAGCAGGTAGGCAGCTGTATTATACTTTTTTGCCGACGCCAAATTATGAGGCTGTAACTGAGTGGCGAGACTAAACAAAAAAGACTAAATCGAGACCAAACGAAGACTAAAATGTTCAGACCTGTAGTTGACTAAAACTGACCAAACGAAAAATAAATGAAGGTGACTAAATATGATGAAAACGAAAAAGGAGCATTTGACACAAATGTCTAAGACTCAAATTAAAATAGCTGACGAAGTGAACACCTCTTACAGGACGCTCATCCCCTCTGAGACGTCTGAGATCATCCGACAGGACGCTCTCATCCGACGTGACGCGGCAGCTGAAGCGCGAGGCGTCTACTTATCCCTCAGCAGCCGTCGAGCCCACGAGCCGTCGGGCGGAAAAGACCTTGTGTCTCCATTTGAACGTCGTTTGCACGTTTCCACTGGACTTGAAGCTGTAAGAGATCCTCTCTGTTGCGAGCGAGTGTCACGACTCTAAGGATCATGAAACAACCCTGAAGGATTTGCGATTGCGTACGAGTGTTTTGAGTGTGTATGTATCCAGGGTTCTGCTCATAGGCAGGAATTAGTTCTGCCGAGCAGGCCGCTCTCACGCGCTTAATATCTTTGATTAAGCAAAGACGATAACTCCTTCACATAAACATAATGGACTCGGGAGGTTATTCTCTCTCCATCTGCGGCCGACCTTTCTCCCTCCTCTCCTTAGGCGTCGTTTATCCGAGCGATGCATTAACAGCAGATATATAAACCTGGTCGTAAAGGGAGCTGAGGAACCAATCAATCGCTACAACGAGAGGATTGTTTATGTGTGAGAACCGCTCAAATCGGTGAAAGTAGCTGGACATGAAAGTGGATAAAATTGCTGCCTGAAGGATGTTTAATGTTGCTGAAGTGGAAGCATGTCTCTCTCTCTCTCTCTCTCTCTCTCTCTCTCTCTCTCTCTATCTCTCTCTCTCTCTCTCTCTCTCTCTCTCTCTCCCTCACCAGGTGATGTTGATGGGCGTGGAGGTGATGTTGCTATAATAGTTATTTTGCCATTACTAGTGCAAGTAGAACATGTACTCACCGTGGATAAAAGACCAACTGTGTCGATGGACAAAATAGCGCGAGTTGTCTTCGAGGCACTCTCAGGACCGAAGACGCTCTCAGGACCCATACGTGCTCCTCAACATCACGGCGTGCCAGGCAAAAATTCTACCAATACTCTGTAATTTCATGTTTTTTTTTAAATTTATTATCTTTTTCCCCCTCCTTCTTTTTCCGATTTTTCTCCCATCCCACTGTTAGTCGTTATGCCAATTCCCAACCCCCTTCCTGGTTGTTGCGCACCCCCCCCTACTGTTGGTCCGGGAGGCCGGAGACTGTCACATGTTTTCCTCCGACGCATGTGCAGCCAGCCGGCAGCCAGCCTGGCCGCACAGACTCTCACTGGGAGAGTGTAACGTGTGGAAGGTCACACTACCTCCCTCCAGATCCTACCCTCGCTGTGCAGGCGCCCCGACCGAACTGTAGGGGTCGCTGTCCACAACGCCCAAGACCCACCCAGGGCTCCCCTCCCCCTAACTCAGCCAAACGAGTTAGTATAGCGATCAGCCCGAGCCGAGGCAATGCTGACTCTCCGGGAGTCGAGACCGCAGCCTCTTGCATTGGTGTCGAGCACAATCTCCGCTACGCCACCTGACCGCCCTCATGTTTTTTTAAGTTGTGCTTAAGTTATGCTTTTACATTATGCTTAATACACAAATAGTTCCAAGTCAATCAAAAACTATGAGTTTAATTTACTCAAAACAGAAGAACAAGTCACACAAACTCAAACATATTTAAGTTAGTAGAACTTTTCTTAAAATATTGAGTATACTCTACTCAATCTATTTAATTACTTTGAACCTTCGGGTTTACAGAACACATGTGTGTTCAGTAGAAAAGCTATCTGGCTGCATGCTAGCCTAGCTTAGCACAAATTAATGGAAGTGGATACGGATCAGCTAGCCTAGCTTAGCACAAATTAATGGAAGTGGATATGGATCAGCTAGCCTAGCTGTCGACCAAAGAAATACCTCTCCCGGGGAAGTAGACCTAAGATTTCTGGAGCAGCAACATGTTTTGTCAGAAGTTTCCCACTCTGCTCCCATCAAGGTCAAGGTCAAGTTTATTATTATGGCCAAAACTGGGCAATTCATGTTACAGCAGATAAATAAGAGCTCCAGAAAACACAGCAAACATACATAACAAGAAGAACACAGACAGACATGTACAGTACCCATCCAGGTTTACATTCACACACTTCACTCATCCAGACCCTGCAGACATCCCTGATGAAGAACAGGAACATTTATTGATACACTTACAATGTTCTACGTTGGTTTGGTTATTCTTCAGCTTAATTGAGTTTATTTGAGTTAAATCATTTGGACAACACCCAGTTTGTGACTATATTATGTACAATTAATATACAGGCTTTTAGTAAAGTCTGTGGTACAAGCATGCGTGTTCGAAAACTCTACACATATTCTACACAAGCCGGAAAGGACCGTCACATTCCCGGCCTGATTGAAATGTGCGAGAGGCGAGGATACTGGTTAGCGTGTCTGGATCACCATCTGCCTGGGCACAGAGGCCCTCGGGCCCCGCACCGTCAGGGGGCCCGCACCAGCAGAGGCCTCCAGGGCCCCGGGTTCATGTCTGCTTTAATTGCACCATCTGACTGATTTCAACTGGAATATGAGGCCGTGCTAGCATGATTTTAATGGAAAAGGGCCCAGCATACTGTGTATAGAAGCCCTGATGGGACCAGACTCCATCATCTAAAGGCCACAGACATTAATATTCTAACGCAGCTTTTTGAAAACGTTTCTTCTTCCCCTATAGTAGCTATTTCCCCTAGAGGACAGAAGGAGCCCATGACTCACACACACACCCTCAAGACCCCTACGCTCTGCATCTTCTAACTACACCCCCTCAAGACCCCTACGCTCTGCATCTTCTAACTACACACCCTCAAGACCCCTACGCTCTGCATCTTCTAACTACACACCCTCAAGACCCCTACGCTCTGCATCTTCTAACTACACACCCTCAAGACCCCTACGCTCTGCATCTTCTAACTACACACCCTCAAGACCCCTACGCTCTGCATCTTCTAACTACACACCCTCAAGACCCCTACGCTCTGCATCTTCTAACTACACACCCTCAAGACCCCTACGCTCTGCATCTTCTAACTACACACCCTCAAGAGCCCTACGCTCTGCATCTTCTAACTACACACCCTCAAGACCCCTACGCTCTGCATCTTCTAACTACACACCCTCAAGAGCCCTACGCTCTGCATCTTCTAACTACACACCCTCAAGACCCCTACGCTCTGCATCTTCTAACTACACACCCTCAAGACCCCTACGCTCTGCATCTTCTAACTACACACCCTCAAGACCCCTCCGCTCTGCATCTTCTAACTACACACCCTCAAGACCCCTACACTCTGCATCTTCTAACTACACACCCTCAAGACCCCTACGCTCTGCATCTTCTAACTACACACCCTCAAGACCCCTACGCTCTGCATCTTCTAACTACACACCCTCCTCAAGACCCCTACGCTCTGCATCTTCTAACTACACACCCTCAAGACCCCTACACTCTGCATCTTCTAACTACACACCCTCAAGACCCCTACGCTCTGAATCTTCTAACTACACACCCTCCAGACCCCTACGCTCTGCATCTTCTAACTACACACCCTCAAGACCCCTACGCTCTGCATCTTATAACTACACACCCTCAAGACCCCTACACTCTGCATCTTCTAACTACACACCCTCAAGACCCCTACACTCTGCATCTTCTAACTACACACCCTCAAGACCCCTACACTCTGCATCTTCTAACTACACACCCTCAAGACCCCTACAGTCTGCCTCTTCTAACTACACACCCTCAAGACCCCTACACTCTGCATCTTCTAACTACACACCCTCAAGACCCCTACACTCTGCATCTTCTAACTACACACCCTCGAGACCCCTACGCTCTGCATCTTCTAACTACACACCCTCAAGACCCCTACACTCTGCATTTTCTAACTACACACCGTCAAGACCCCTACGCTCTGAATCTTCTAACTACACACCCTCAAGACCCCTACGCTCTGAATCTTCTAACTACACACCGTCAAGACCCCTACGCTCTGAATCTTCTAACTACACACCCTCAAGACCCCTACGCTCTGAATCTTCTAACTACACACCCTCAAGACCCCTACACTCTGCATCTTCTAACTACACACCCTCAAGACCCCTGCGCTCTGCATCTTCTAACTACACACCCTCAAGACCCCTACGCTCTGCATCTTCTAACTACACACCCTCAAGACCCCTACGCTATGCATCTTCTAACTACACACCCTCCTCAAGACCCCTACGCTCTGCATCTTCTAACTACACACCCTCAAGACCCCTACGCTCTGCATCTTCTAACTACACACCCTCAAGACCCCTGCGCTCTGCATCTTCTAACTACACACCCTCAAGACCCCTACGCTCTGCATCTTCTAACTACACACCCTCAAGAGCCCTACACTCTGCATCTTCTAACTACACACCCTCTTCAAGACCCCTACACTCTGCATCTTCTAACTACACACCCTCAAGACCCCTACGCTCTGCATCTTCTAACTACACACCCTCAAGACCCCTACACTCTGCATCTTCTAACTACACACCCTCAAGACCCCTCCGCTCTACATCTTCTAACTACACACCCTCAAGACCCCTACACTCTGTACTCTAACTACACACCCTCAAGACGCCTACGCTCTGCATCTTCTAACTACACACCCTCAAGACCCCTACACTCTGTACTCTAACTACACACCCTCAAGACCCCTACGCTCTGCATCTTCTAACTACACACCCTCAAGACCCCTACACTATGCCTCGTTTAACTACACACCCTCAAGACCCCTACGCTCTGCATCTTCTAACTACACACCCTCAAGACCCCTACACTCTGCATCTTCTAACTACACGCCCTCAAGACCCCTACACTCTGCATCTTCTAACTACACTCCCTCAAGACCCCTACGCTCTGTGTAACTGAGGGGTACAATTCCCTGACTGTATTGATAAGTATGGTATCATTAAACCACTACCGTCTTATGTACTTTAATTACTGGCCATACAGTACATGATATATATATATGATGAACACTTCCCACAATGAATCGGTTCCACACAAAGTTGTAATTAAGTATTTATTGCAGCAAAAGGTACATAATATACTTCTCTATTTTACTTTGAATGCGCTTATAAGGCAAAGGAATGTGCGTAGGCAAATCAATAATGATTGTCAATTCTCTGGTTACGCAGGAGGTAATTATACAACCTGAATCTTAGGGAATTATATCTATGGTACACTAGTAATATATAGCGGGAGATACTGGAAGGGTCCCCCCGGTTGTAAGCCAGCAGGGGTAGAGGATCTGTCGGTAGTAGAGCCTGGGTCAACGATGATAAGGAGACTCCGAGTACGGGAGACGGTGCAATAAGATATTGATCCACAGACGAATACAGCTGTTCTCCGTAGCCTGTAGATCCACAGGGAAGAAAGCTAGCCTGCCTCAGGCTCTCTGAGGCGCAGACTCGACGTGGCTCCTCACAGGGTAAATCCCACACACGTGTAGGCGTCGGCGATTCTCCGCTCCATTAATCACAGGACCAAAAGCAAATATAATCCAGCCGCAAAGGGCTATGTAGTCGTCGGGTAGATTAATCCAGTGTACATGTCCACACGGTTCTCGTCTAGGGCTCCTCGGGTGAAAGCGCCATGAAGCAGCCCAGCCTGGATAAGCACTCTAGCTGATACGAGGAAGCGTTGGTGATGCTGGTCACTGTAGAACTTTAGCCGCACGATACACTATACACAAATAGACTATTACTGACTTAATAGAAATATGTCGCACTCGACGGTATAGCGCCAAACTCTGACAATTCAGTTATTAATTCGCACGCGGTCTCAATGCTCTATTTGGGGCCAAACAGGCCATACTTCACCGCACGTCGTATCGTGGGTGAGGCTTCAACTTATTGGGTAACTTACTTCTGTATTCACCTGCACCATATTTATATGCACGGCGAACAATCTAGTGCCAACCTCATTTCTGTCTCGTATTCTTGGGCAAGGCCGGGCATGTACAGACATGTCTTGACGGTGGCTTTGAACCTGACTCTGGAGGCATGGCCTTGGCGCCTGTGGACCGCTGTCCAATAGGAGAATGAAATATTATGGTCTGTACTAGGCTAAAGGGATATTCTGTGTATATGTACAAGGAATATACAAGGGATATCAAATGATATACAAATATTATGCAATATATATCAATCAATAAATATATATATTCGGTTTAATCTGATCCTTTGTAACAGCCGCCTCCTAATTAGTCCCACCTAATTAGCTAAGCAGAGACAGATTAACCACACTGTCCACTACTCAATGTCTGTTGTGAGGGGTCGGGCAGTTCACAAAGTCATGGGGTCATGGTTGTCATCGATAGTATCGGGGAGCCTTGGCAGTTCTATTAGCCTCGCCACGGGTCGGGTGTAGATCCGTCCTTGGACGAGCACTTCGGCTGCTCGGACCTTTCCGTCTGCACCGGTGATCACTTTGCTTACGCGGCCAGCCGGCCACATAGCTCGGGGTAGTGACTGGTCGATAATCATGACGACTGTTCCTTCTGTCAAATTGTCTCTCTCTTTCACCCATTTCTGGCGGGTCTGTAGAGACGGTAGATAGTGGAGTAGGAAGCTGTTCCAAAACTTGTCAGCCAATACTTGACTGTACCTCCACATTCTTCGGCCGTTCGCTTCTTCAGGCCTGTACATTGTCTGTGGTAGCGCGGGGTCCAGCCGCCCCATCAAGAGTGTGTTGGGGGTGACTGGGTCGACATCTGCTACATCACTTGAGACGTAACCGAGGGGCTTTGAGTTCAATACTCCCTCGATCTCCGTGAGGACTGTCATTAAGACTTCTTCTGCCACGGTCTGGGCCCCAAGCACGGCGTACAGGGCTGTCTTTATTGAACGTACTTCTTGTTCCCAAGTTCCACCGAAGTGAGGTGCGTTCGGGGGATTAAACTGGAAGTCAATCTGGGATGGAGCGAGGTGGGTCTTAAGTTCTGGGCCCATAGCTTGGAAGCTCTCTCTCAGCTCTCTTTCTCCGCCTTTGAAGTTTGTCCCGTGATCAGACAATAGTATAGACGGTTTGCCTTTCCGCGATGTGAATCTTCGGAAGGCCATAAGGAATGAGTCTGTGCTCATGGTTGGAAGGAGTTCTATATGCATCGCTCGGGTGGTCATGCATTTGAACACAATACCCCACCGCTTCTCGGTTCCTCTTCCTTTCTCCAGCTTGCTACTTCTGTTAAATCTTGAATCTCTGTGACTCTGACTCCCACGAAGACCTTGTATCTGCACGAATCAGACCGGATCCATGTGAGTACTGTCGTGGAGTCTGACCACAAGATTGTTCTTTGCACCGGAATGGTGAGTTCACGTTGGATTAACGTGGCGAGTTGCGCTCCTGCTAGGGCTGCGCAGAGCTCTAGACGCGGGATAGATTGTTGCTTTCGTGGGGCTATTCTTGAGCGAGCCAGGATGAAAGCAGTATGTATTTCTCCTCCCTCCTCTCGGGCACGCAAGTAGAACACCGAACCGTAGGTTACTTCGGAGGCGTCGCTGAAGACGTGCAGGTCCATCTGGCACGTCTCCGGCTTCACTGTGGGTGGGAAGTAGCTGCAGCGTATGTTGACACCTGGGAGTGAGCTGAGTTCCGTCTCCCACTCTCTCCATGTGGACGCAAGGTGCTCGGGTATGGGGTCGTCCCAGCCCTGGTCCTTGTCCCATAACGCTCTTACAATCATCTTTGCCCTGGTGGTGTAAGGTAGAATACATCCCAACGGGTCATATTGTCTGGCGAGTGTTCTGTATACACTCCGTCTGGTGGTCGGTAGTGCAGTCGACCTTCCCTGCTCCTTGGTCAGGGGTGTGTGTTTATAATGGAGCGAGTCTGTTTTGAAGCGCCAGACTAGTCCTAATGTCATTTCTTGGGCTTCTCCTGGGATGGTCGCCATCCAGGTCTCGCTGCTTGCTGCCTTGTCCTCGGGGGAGAGGCTGCGCAATACTTGCGGGTTGCTGCTGGCCCACTGCCTGAGATCAAAGCCGCCTTTGATCAGGGAGGCGCGGAGCTTGAGTAGAAGGGCCTCGGCTTCTTCTGGCGTCGAGACGCTTTGCAGACAGTTGTCCACGTAGAAACTATTTCCTACACTTTGTCGGACCTCATCATCAGCTGCTGGGTCCTCTGCGACGTGCTTTTGCAGTGCAAACGTAGCACAGCATGGGCTGCATGTGGTTCCGAAAGGGAGGACTTCCCATTGATAGATGGCTGGTTGCTCATCCCCGATCCTCTCTCTCCATAGGAACCGCAGCAGGGGCTTGTCCTCCTCCACTAGTCTCACCTGCAGGAACATCCCTTTGATGTCGCCGCTGATGGCCACCTTGTCTTGGCGGAAATGTAGTAACACGCCTAGTAGAGAGGGGCCGAGTGTTGGGCCGGGCAAGAGCTCTTTATTCAGATTTTGTGATCCGATCTGGTAGCTGCAGTTGAACACAATACGATCCTTGCCGTTGTGGTGGACTTTGTGGTACGGCACGTACCATGATTCGGTCGTCTGATCGGCCTCTTTAATGTCAATTTTCTTTATGTGTCCCGCTGTGATTAGCTTGTTAATCTCAGCGCGGTACACAGTCTCTTGAGCGGGGTCTCTGGCTAGGCGCCGCTCTGTGTTCAATAGATACCGCTCCGTCGCTTCTTTTGGGGCGTGGAAGGTAGGCATACCCTCTCGCCTCAGGAGTGGAGTTGCGTATCTCATCACTCCGTTGACTTTGACTCTTTTTGTCCCCTGCTCGAGGAGGGCTATAGCGTAAATGTCTTCCTTGGAACGAATGTCTTTCTTTTCGTTCTTAAAGGGCATTGTCTCTAGTGTCCATAGCCTCTCGACATGCTGTAGGAGCGTGGTGTCTTTCTCTGTCACTCTGGAGTGGAGGCAGCTAGTGGCTGCTGTTCGGTTAAGGGACCTAGTGAGGGGGCCTTGTAGTGTCCATCCTAGGCGGGTCTCGACTGCTGCAGGACAGCCTCTGGGCCCTGTGTGGACCCGGTCTATCGGGACGATGAGGTCTGCATGGTCGGAGCCTATCAGCAGGGTCGGGGTGGCACCGTCTATGAGCGGTATAGGTAGTTGACGCAGGTGCACATATTTATCCATCAGCTTGGCGATGGGGTAGGTGTACTGCGACAGGCCTATTTCTTGGCTGGTGAAAGCGTTAGTAATCCTATACCGTCTCTCTGGCTGCCCGCTTGCTGCGATAGTGAAGGAGACATTTTCGCCCTTTATCGTCTTTAGATCTCTTCTTATTGTCCGAATCGTCATCTGGTTTTCACTCCCCCGCAGCCCCAGCTGGGCCGCAGCGGACGCGAGGAGAAGGGTCTTCTCTGACCCGTCGTCAAGGACGGCGTAAGTGTCCATGACCTTATCTTGGTAGCTCAGTGTTACGCGAACCACCTTTAAGAGCACCCGGGCGCCCCCGCTGCTGGCGGGGTCAATGTACATAACACTTGCCTTTGTGCTGCTTGAGGGTGCAGGCTTTCTTCTGTTACTGTCGTGTAGGACATCTAGGTGGGCTCCGTCACACCGACTACACCTCTTCTTTAAGCGGCAATCGGCTGCCATGTGACTGCGCGCACATCGGTAACAGCGTCGGTTGGACTTTATCCATTGACTCACCTCGTCGGCGGTCATCTTCTTGAACGTGTCACATTGTGACAACCAGTGTTCTTTTTCGCAGTACGGGCACACCATCTTCCACTTCTCTTTCATCGAGGGGGTGCTGTGGTTCTTGCTGCTCGGTACTGATTCTGATTGGTGCATGACGGTCACCAATCTGCGGCCATCGTTTGCTCTCCTAGGTCCCTCTCTGGAGCTTGGTGTGCTCCGCATGAACGTATCCAACCGTAGGCTGTTGACTTCTCTCGCCAGGAAGTCGGCTAGGTCTAGGAGGGATGGCTCGGGACCGTTAGGATCACGGTGGTCTCTTTGCCGCCTGAAGCGCTCTTGTCGGGCGGGCGGAAGCTTCTCTAAAATCCTCTCGACATTAGAGTTCGCGTACAGTTCGTGCATACCCTTTTCTCAATGCGCCCCCAGCATCCCTACCAGGGATTGTACCTTGATAGACAGGTCATCTAGTGAGCGATTGTCTGTGGCTGGGGGTAGGCGGTCAATATGCCTTATCTCTTGTATTACGTAGTCCCATATGCGTCCATATCTTTGGTCGAGTGCTGCTAGAGCCGCTGTGTATGTGGTAGTAGAGGTGGCATAGGCCAGCGCTATATTGTGCGCTCGGGGCACCTTGAGGTGCTTCAGTAGGATAGCATACTTGTACGGTTCATCAGCTACATCGGACATCATTGTCTCTAAGCACATTCGTAGCTCCGTGTACTGTGCTCTGTTCTCGTGTGTGAAGTCCGGAAACGTCGGTGTGCCAATGTATGATGCCATGGATGGCTGGCACATCGGTGAGCGTTGGAAGAGAGGCCTCCTAGGCGAGTCTCCTCTTACGCCTCTTGGTGGGCTGGTACCTGCTAGGTACCATGGCCCACGTATCCAGGTGCTGTTCCTCGGGGCTGGTCGTGCGTCAAGCTCACCCGTGAATTGAGTCAGGGTCTGTAGCGCAGAGCCGCGGGGGTAGAGCCTGGGCTGTACTGGACCTCCTGGTCCTGTGGAGTACTGTGCTGCTGTCGGGCTTGACTCTCCTCCTCTCCCTCTTCTTCTTCCTCTGGCAGTTCCTCTAGATCCTGTAGTCGTCTATTTAGCCTCTCCGCGGTGTAGACCATTTCTTCCTTGTAGCTGGGTCTCACTTGGACCGGTCGGGGAAGGAGTTCGGAGGGGGCTATAGGCTCTCTCTGGTGGTCGGGCTCAGGGTCGCTTGATCGGGTAGGGGAGGGTGCCCTTGACCCTTGTCTTGACGAGGCCCTGGAACCCCGTGCGGAGGGAGGGGGTGTTGCCCTGGTGATCAGCTGCTCCATTATCTGCGCTTGTAATCGGTCGCGCTCGGCTTCGCGCTTGGTGAGAGCGAGGTCGCGCTCTGCTTCTCTTTGGGCACCGGCAGCGGCGCGCTGGGCTTCGGCGGCGGCGCGCTGGGCTTCGGCCCGGTCCCTTACCATATTCTCTTCCGTCTGAAGGCGTCTAATCTCTAGACGTATACGATTACTGGCCATACAGTACATGATATATATATGATGAACACTTCCCACAATGAATCGGTTCCACACAAAGTTGTAATTAAGTATTTATTGCAGCAAAAGGTACATAATATACTTCTCTATTTTACTTTGAATGCGCTTATAAGGCAAAGGAATGTGCGTAGGCAAATCAATAATGAATGTCCATTCTCTGGTTACGCAGGAGGTAATTATACAACCTGAATCTTAGGGAATTATATCTATGGTACAGTAATATATAGCGGGAGATACTGGAAGGGTCCCCCCGGTTGTAAGCCAGCAGGGGTAGAGGATCTGTCGGTAGTAGAGCCTGGGTCAACGATGATAAGGAGACTCCGAGTACGGGAGACGGTGCAATAAGATCTTGATCCACAGACGAATACAGCTGTTCTCCGTAGCCTGTAGATCCACAGGGAAGAAAGCTAGCCTGCCTCAGGCTCTCTGAGGCGCAGACTCGACGTGGCTCCTCACAGGGTAAATCCCACACACGTGTAGGCGTCGGCGATTCTCCGCTCCATTAATCACAGGACCAAAAGCAAATATAATCCAGCCGCAAAGGGCTATGTAGTCGTCGGGTAGATTAATCCAGTGTACATGTCCACACGGTTCTCGTCTAGGGCTCCTCGGGTGAAAGCGCC
>NC_140181.1:76793584-76860379 GCF_963971535.1 Notolepis coatsorum
TGCCACCCCCTCCACCAGGGTGTAGCAGGTAGACACACGCAGCAGTCCAGATGTACTGCACCCCCTCCACCAGGGTAGCAGGTAGACACACAGCAGGGTCCAGATATACTGCACCCCCTCCACCAGGGTGTAGCAGGTAGACACACAGCAGCAGGTTCAGATGTACTGCACCCCCTCCACCCAGGGTGTAGCAGGTAGACACACAGCAGGGTCCAGATGTACTGCACCCCCTCCACCAGGGTGTAGCAGGTAGACACACAGCAGCAGGTCCAGATGTACTGCACCCCCTCCACCAGGGTGTAGCAGGTAGACACACAGCAGCAGGTCCAGATGTACTGCACCCCCTCCACCAGGGTGTAGCAGGTAGACACACAGCAGCAGGTCCAGATGTACTGCACCCCTCCACCAGGGTGTAGCAGGTAGACACACAGCAGCAGGTTCAGATGTACTGCACCCCCTCCACCAGGGTGTAGCAGGTAGACACACAGCAGCAGGTCCAGATGTACTGCACCCCCTCCACCAGGGTGTAGCAGGTAGACACACAGCAGCAGGTCCAGATGTACTGCACCCCCTCCAGCAGAAACAGATCAGACACCAGCTGTGTGAGTTGTTGTTTTTGTTTGTTTGTTTGTTTGTTGTCATCATTGTTGTCATCATTGTTGTAATCATTGTTGTCATTATTATTATTATTATTATTATTATTATTATTATTATTATTATTATTATTATTATTATATTATTATTATTATTATTATTATTATTATTATTATTATTATTATTATTATTATTATTATTATTATTATTATTATTATTATTATTATTATTATTATTATTATGATTATTCGTATTATTCGTATTATTCGTATTATTCGTATTCTTCTTCTTCTTCTTCTTCTTCTTCTTCTTCTTCTTCTTCTTCTTCTTCTTCTTCTTCTTCTTCTTCTTCTTCTTCTTCTTCTTCTTCTTCTTCTTCTTCTTCTTCTTCTTCTTCTTCTTCTTCTTCTTCTTCTTCTTCTTATTATTATCAATCCTGTCATTAAAATATGGTTGCAGCCCGGCGTCTTGTAAATGATGACCCTGCTGATGCCTCTCCGTTGTAATGTAATCTGTGTCCAGATCCTCAGGATTAATTAGCAGGTTCCATTAATGATAGTGTTGTTGCAGACCAATAACCAATAACCAATAACTTCATCATTGGGATGTGACTGTAATGTGATGAAACAGTCGAGGCCTATAACTAGAAAGAGAGAACCGTAAAAAAAAAAATATATATATATATATATATATATATTTACAAGTAAATAGAATGGCTGCGTTCACACTACAACTACATCTAGAATTATAAAACGTCTAAATCCCCAAGAGGTATAGTCGTGGCATGAAAACAGCCACTTAATTCACACCATATAAATCCCTTTTTTGTATTTATTTATTTAATTCATTATTCATTTTGCCTTTGTAGGGCAATATATGTTTGTATGTATGTATGTATGTATGTACGTATGTATGTATGTATGTATGTATGTATGTATGTATGTATGTATGTATGTATGTATGTATGTATGTATGTATGTATGTATGTATGTATGTATGTATGTATGTATGTATGTATGTATGTATACATGCATGCATGCATGCATGCATGTATGTATGTATGTATGTATGTATGTATGTATGTATGTATGTATGTATGTATGTATGTATGTATGTATGTATGTATGTATGTATGTATGTATGTATGTATGTATGTATGTATCAGGGATGTGCCGTCAATATAAGCAAGGTAAGCAGTGCTTACCCAAGGGGATTTTTTTTAAATAAATAACACTGTGAAATATAAAAATAAAAGTACTTGTTGTTTGTTTGTTTTCATTAAAAGAGTCGTCATCTAGTTGAAGAAACATGGCTTGGTTTCAAAACCAAATTCTCAACAGTACTGAACGTCATGCCCCCCCTAAGAACCACCAGGGTAAAAAATCGCGCTGAGCCTTGGATGCACTCAGAAATATTGACCGCTATGAAAACCAGAGGAGTTTCGTAAAAATTCAGTCAAAGCTTACCAAAAGCTCGAGGAGTGAACTCCAAGCCCACGTGACGAGGTAAATAAACTCCAAGCAGCTAACATTGACGCTGCTATTGTGGTTGTGGGTGATTTCAATAGCGCCAATCTGAGAAAAGTATTGCCAAACTTCTACCAGCATGTGACTAGTACTACCAGAGGCGGGAATATTTTAGACCAATGTTACTCGCAATTTAAGTGTGGATACAAGTCTCAATCTGCTAGTGGCTTCAGCAAATCTGATCATGCGGCCATCTTTCTTTTACCAAAATATAAACAAAGTCTCAAGCTTTCCCCGGTAGTATCACAAGATGTGCAGCGATGGTCTGTGGAATCAGAGGAAACGCTCCAAGCTGCACTTGAATGTACAGACTGGAGTGTGTTCCGCGATAACACAGATAACATTAATGACTACACGGAGAGAGTGCTGTACTTTGTTTGTACTTTGGTGGAAGAAACAATCCCCACTACCACAATTAGAGTTTACCAAAACCAAAAGCCCTGGGTAGACAAATCCGTCTGTGAGGTTTTGAAGGCGCGCACCTCAGCCTACAACGCCGGGCTTGTGGCAGGCAACATGAATGACCACAAGGTGGCGAGATACAACGTTAGGAGGGCAGTAATAGAAGCAAAAAGGCGATACAGGGATCAAATTGAACTTCAATATGAACAGGCTGACTCTAGAGCTATGTGGCAGGGCCTCAGAACGATGACAGATTACAAAGGCACCTCCCTCAAACTGAACAGTGACATCTCCTTAGCAAATTATCTCAATACCTTCTATGCAAGGTTTGAGGCTGGGAATAACAGCACCAGCCTACAAACCACTGCAATAGAGTGGGGGGCGTTGCTGGTGGAGATTCAGTGTTCAGGATAACAGAGCATGAGGTGAGGAGGACCTTTAAGAAAGTGAATATCAGGAAGGCAGCAGGACCGGACGGCATCCCCGGCCGCGTCCTAAAAGTCTGTTCCCGACCATACATACTGACATATTTAACCAGCTTACTCAAAATAGAGCTGCAAGACTTGCACTGCATAGCTCAATTAGAAACAGTGTTGAAAAAATGCACAAGGAACTGTCATGGATGAGAGTCAATGAGAGACTAGTGTGTAGTCTTTTGCAGGGTATTCCATGTGTATGGAGCATCGTAGGAGAAGGCAGATTTTCCAAGCTCAGACCGAACTCGAGGCACCCTGAGCACAAGCCGATCATTCGAACGAGTTTGGTAGGTGACAGCACTCCAGACCAACAAAGATGTAATATAAGGTGGAAGTTTGCCAATAATTGCTTTGTAGATAAAAAGATACCCATGATAACTACGTCGCAACTAGACAAGCCTTGAGGGGTCGGTTCGCCCTGCCGAGACCCAGAACTGAAGCCTTAAAGAAAAATGTATTGTACAGGGCAATGTCCTACTGGAATAGACTTCCACAGTATTTGGTTTCAATTACCAGTAAGGTGGGATTCAAGAGGAGACTAAGAGTGACTGTAATGCAGAAAGAGATTGATTCAGGTTGGGTCTAATCTGTGTCTGATGAATGGGTTCTTGTGTTGGGTTATGTGTTGTGTTGGAACGTGTTTGTCTCGTGGTCATGAGGAGTATTAGAGTATGAGTGGATGGAATGTTGTGCTGTTTTTGAGCACGTTTTAGTTTTCTCTGAGATGTCTTCGTTTGTTGTTTTATTGATATTTGTTATTGTTCTATATTAGACAATTTGGCATACATATTTGTTTGTATGTCTGATTTTGATTGGTTTAATGTTCTCTAATTGTTTGTATATTTTATTTGTGTTTTATTGATATTTGTTTTGTTTTTATGTTTTATTGATTATTCTTGTTTAATTTTATATGTTTGGATCCAGACCCCAGGAAGAATAGTCACTTCTGAGGCAGTGACTAATGGGGATCTGAAATAAAGAAATAAAGAAATAAAGAGGAAGAGTTGAGTATCATCGGCATAACAATGATACAAGAAGCGATGAGACGTGATAATGTTACCCAGTGATTTAGTGTAGAGAGAGAAGAGAAGGGGTCCTAGGACCGAGCCCTGGGGGACACCCGTCCGCAGGGGGCAGGGGCGACAGGGTCCCTCTCACTTGACACTTGGTAGGAGCGGTCATTGAGGTATGATGTCAGCCATGTCAGCCATGTCAGCGCAGAGCCAGCCACTCCCATTCCTGCGAGGGCCGCAAGGAGGATCTGATGGTTGACTGTGTTGAAGGCTGCAGATAGATCTAGGAGAATCAGGACAGAGGAGAGGCCTTTCGCTCTTGCTAAGTGAAGTGCCTCTGTGACCGCAATGAGGGCCGTTTCTGTGGAGTGGCCAGTCCGGAAGCCAGACTGATTAGGGTCTAGGGCAGGGGTCGGTAACCTGCGGCTCCGAGGCCGCATGCGGCTTTTTAGCCAATCAGCTGCGGCTCCCTGCGGCCCCCCCCCACCAAAACAAAAAAAAGAATTAAATATTTTTTTTTAACCTTCTTTTAAACTTTTTTTTTAACTTTTTTTTAATTTTTTTAATTTTGGAGATCGATGTCATACTGTGACACTGAAATGAAAAAATATTTCATCAACTAAGATATTTAATCAACAAAAGGCTTACCTGTATGCCTGATATGTGGTGCGAAATTTGCGCACAACGAAGACATTTCTTTTTATTTTATAGATTTTCCACAAATAAGGGAAGGACTATAATAGAGCTGCATAGTTCAGGGTTTTATTTCAAAGTAGGTCTACAGATGGTAGTCTTTTTTCAAAGTGGACTACTTTTTATTTTATAAATGTTCCACAAATAAGGGAAGGACTCAAATATACCTGAATAGTTCAGCGGTTTATTTCAAAGTCGGTCTACAGACACCAATGTTTTGTCTCCTCCTCTGTGTTTTATTTAAAAATAGGTCTACACAGCCAGTATTCTTTCTCCTCTTCATACAAGTTTGAGGTTTCCCTTTGTTATAACAGGTAAAAACAGCAATAAAAAGTCAACATTTTTCTTTTTGTTGCTTTATAATCCCATTAATGCAACAAACTGTGTGCTATAAGTATAAAGTATAATAAATCACAAATTACTTTGGGTATGCAATTGTCAGGCGTTTTATGCTAAATGTGGGGTATGCTTGGGGATATATAAAACGTTATACACTGTGTTATCTTCATTTTAAGGGTAAATAAGTTGTGCGGCTCCCTGAGCATTTTATTTTGTGGGACGGGGGGAAAGTGTCTCTTTTGATAGTAAAGGTTGCTGACCCCTGTTCTAGGAGGTCATTCTCTAAGAGATAAGCAGTGAGTTGGTTGGATACAGCACGTTCAAGTGTTTTAGAAAGGAAGGAGAGAAGAGAGACAGGACGATAGTTGCCTATGACGGTGGGGTCCAGGGTTGTTTTTTTATGAGCGGCGTGACTCTGGCTTGTTTTGGGGAGGTGGGGACCACCCCCGAGTTCAGACAGCTTGCCACCATCACCGCATGATCCGCCCGCCGTCGGCCCTGAGCCTCAGACAGCTTGCCCAGACTCCTGCAGTTGCCCACACTGCAGATGCCGTCAGTGGATGCCATATCTGTATCAAAGGGACCGGCATACATCAACTAATGCAGGCCATCTGCGACGCGAGGGGTGAATTATGTGTTTATAGGCTACCCAGGCTCGCTACGCCATGCCAGGACGCGGCACAGCGTTCCACTCTGTACCCTCCAGCTGGCTACTCTCTCCTTGGGGATGCTACTCTCTGCTGGCCTGGGAGCACCACTTGTACAAACACCCGCTGCAGGAGAGGTTGCTTTACCATCATTCCAGAGCTTGTTCTGGTGTCGAACTACAAGCTTTAGGAACGATGGAGTCGCGCTGGCGAGTCGCTGACGCCCCCAGAGGTCCCTCCGAGCTCTGTGCCAGACACCACTGTGCCCGACATCACTGTATCACTGTGCCAGCCATCACTGCTGCTTGTGCATTCCTCCACAATAAGAGTCCTCAAGTTCAAGTTTCTTTGTTAGTTGTCATAAAAAAATACAGAATACTTTTCTATGAAATGCTTTTTTCTGTTGTGAGCTCATGGGAGTGTGCTAGATAAAAAATAGAAGTCAAAAGTACGTAAGCAAAAAGTGTTCGTCCCCGACCGCTAATAACATTGGTGTTGTCCTCGACGACCAGTTGAACTTCTCTGCTCACATCGCAGCGACAACCAGAACCTGCAGATGGGGGTCTGATGGGGGTCTGATGGGGGTCTGACGGGGGTCTGATGGGGGTCTGAACGGGGTCAGGACCTCTCCCAGGCCCTCATGTGTGAAGGTTTGAACCACCTTGTCAGGCCCCGGGCGGTCCGGAGAGCGACGGTCCGTCCAAGATGGATCTCTGGATGAACGGTGACGCTGCAGTTCGGGAAACAACCGTCATCTAAAAAGAGTTAATAAATGGACACTTTATGTTGGCAGGTCGGTATGTGAGCTCACTTTATTGGAATGATTCATGGACTTCATACTCATAGTAAAGTGAAAATGTTTGTACTGATGGATTTATGCTGACGTCGGTCGGGGGGGCAGGTGGCAGTCTTCCAGACGCATGGAGACAGATCTGATCAGGGACCTCCGTCCTGGAGGGGGGGCTGGCCTCGACACGGGGGGGGGGGGGGGGGGGGGCTCAGTCCTGGAGGGGGGGCTGGCCTCGACACTCAGTCCTGGAGGGGGGGCTGGCCTCGACACTCAGTCCTGGAGGGGGGGCTGGCCTCGACACTCAGTCCTGGAGGGGGGGCTGGCCTCGACTCAGTCCTGGAGGGGGGCCTGGCCTCGACACTCAGTCCTGGAGGGGGGGCTGGCCTCGACTCAGTCCTGGAGGGGGGGCTGGCCTCGACACTCAGTCCTGGAGGGGGGGCTGGCCTCGACACTCAGTCCTGGAGGGGGGGCTGGGAGGGGGGGGGGGGGGGGGGGGGCTGGCCTCGACACGGTCCATGAATCTATCATCCTTGATTTTAAAGGTGAACCATTGTCGTGCAAGATTTCCCTTTTGTGCTTTTAAGATATGATGACCAGAGTATAAATGAAAATGAATCACACACACACACACACACACACACACACACACACACACACACACACACACACACACACACGCACGCACGCACGCACGCACGCACGCACGCACGCACAAACGTGCACACACACGCATGCACACACACACAGTACCAGGCAAAGGCTTGGTCTCACTCAGTTCAATGAGAAAGTGTGTCAAACTTTTGACTGGTACTGTATGTATGTATATATGTTGTGGGATAAAAACCTGTGGGAACATAGGGCTGTAGGAACATAGGGCTGTAGGAACATAGGGCTGTAGGAACATAGGGCTGTAGGAACATAGGGCTGTAGGAACATAGGGCTGTAGGAACATAGGGCTGTAGGAACATAGGGCTGTAGGAACATAGGGCTGTGGGAACATAGGGCTGTAGGAACATAGGGCTGTAGGAACATAGGGCTGTAGGAACATAGGGCTGTAGGAACATAGGGCTGTAGGAACATAGGGCTGTGGAAACATAGGGCTGTAGGAACATAGGGCTGTGGGAACATAGGGCTGTAGGAACATAGGGCTGTAGGAACATAGGGCTGTAGGAACATAGGGCTGTAGGAACATAGGGCTGTAGGAACATAGGGCTGTGGAAACATAGGGCTGTAGGAACATAGGGCTGTAGGAACATAGGGCTGTGGAAACATAGGGCTGTGGGAACATAGGGCTGTGGGAACATAGGGCTGTAGGAACATAGGGCTGTAGGAACATAGGGCTGTGGAAACATAGGGCTGTAGGAACATAGGGCTGTAGGAACATAGGGCTGTGGGAACATAGGGCTGTAGGAACATAGGGCTGTGGGAACATAGGACTGTAGGAACATAGGGCTGTGGAAACATAGGGCTGTGGGAACATAGGGCTGTAGGAACATAGGGCTGTGGGAACATAGGGCTGTAGGAACATAGGGCTGTAGGAACATAGGGCTGTGGGAACATAGGGCTGTGGAAACATAGGGCTGTGGAAACATAGGGCTGTGGGAACATAGGGCTGTAGGAACATAGGGCTGTAGGAACATAGGGCTGTAGGAACATAGGGCTGTAGGAACATAGGGCTGTAGGAACATAGGGCTGTGGAAACATAGGGCTGTGGAAACATAGGGCTGTGGGAACATAGGGCTGTGGGAACATAGGGCTGTGGAAACATAGGGCTGTGGAAACATAGGGCTGTGGGAACATAGGGCTGTAGGAACATAGGGCTGTGGGAACATAGGGCTGTAGGAACATAGGTGTGTAGGAACATAGGGCTGTGGGAACATAGGGCTGTAGGAACATAGGGCTGTAGGAACATAGGGCTGTAGGAACATAGGGCTGTAGGAACATAGGGCTGTAGGAACATAGGGCTGTGGGAACATAGGGCTGTAGGAACATAGGGCTGAGGGAACATAGGGCTGTAGGAACATAGGGCTGTAGGAACATAGGGCTGTGGGAACATAGGGCTGTAGGAACATAGGGCTGATGGAACATAGGGATGTAGGAACATAGGGCTGTAGGAACATAGGGCTGTGGGAACATAGGGCTGTAGGAACATAGGGCTGTGGGAACATAGGGCTGAGGGAACATAGGGCTGTAGGAACATAGGGCTGTAGGAACATAGGGCTGTGGGAACATAGGGCTGAGGGAACATAGGGCTGTAGGAACATAGGGCTGTAGGAACATAGGGCTGTAGGAACATGTAGGAACATAGGGCTGTAGGAACATAGGGCTGTAGGAACATAGGGCTGTAGGAACATAGGGCCGTAGGAACATAGGGCTGTGGGAACATAGGGCTGTAGGAACATAGGGCTGTGGGAACATAGGGCTGTGGGAACATAGGGCTGTGGGAACATAGGGCTGTGGGAACATAGGGCTGTAGGAACATAGGGCTGTAGGAACATAGGGCTGTAGGAACATAGGGCTGTAGGAACATAGGGCTGTAGGAACATAGGGCTGAGGGAACATAGGGCTGTAGGAACATAGGGCTGTAGGAACATAGGGCTGTGGGAACATAGGGCTGTAGGAACATAGGGCTGTGGGAACATAGGGCTGTAGGAACATAGGGCTGTAGGAACATAGGGCTGTAGGAACATAGGGCTGTAGGAACATAGGGCTGTAGGAACATAGGGCTGTAGGAACATAGGGCTGTAGGAACATAGGGCTGAGTGAACATAGGGCTGTAGGTCTACTCTGTTTCGTCGACTGAATGCCAACAGAAGCCGTTCCAGTCGGACTCCCTCATGTCTCACATTTTGTCGTCAGTTAATTAAAGATGAATTGTTTCTGCAGCGGACGCTGCTATTATATTTGCAAAGATTGCAAACCACACGTAACATTTTATCTGGCCAAAGTAAATACATTTTATTTTATTTTTCTTTGCTCCAGGGATGTAGAAGGGGGGGGGGCTCTGAGAGGGGGGTGGGGGGCTTCTGAGAGGGGGAGGGGGGGCATCTGAGCAGGGGGCTTCTGAGCATGTAGCCCCTAGTCCCCAGGGATGATGAAACACATTGCATTGTTATCCTTGTTTACCTTCGTATTTGTCTCTTTCTGTAAGTGGCATAATATTTAAATCAGTTTTGCTTTGGAATGGGATCAAGTGTGTGAGGTGGAGGACCTAGCTGTACAGTAGAGCTTGCCAAACAATATCAACACATCAGGAATTAATGGATGAATATGACATGTTTACGTTTAGTAATTAAGCTGAACGCTCTTAACCAAAGAGACTTGTGTACAACAAGTCAGAAGGGAGGGTACAACTGGTACGACTCTGACAGCTAAGGTTCAGTAAGATTGTTCAGTAAATAGTGTTTTTCTTTTCTACAACTCAGGTTCAGACCTATGTTACTCTATTTCATTAGCAGCACTAAATAAATTATCTTTATTGTATCAGACACTTCAGAATGTTATCTTTCAAAAGAGACCAGGCTCATGCATGTGCTATAAGGATAAAGTATAGTATTTTGGTTTGCAAATAAAGTATGCAGTCCTCAAGTTCAGTTAACAATTCAACACATTTAATATGAATCCGGCTGTTTCACTACTCTGCCTCAGGATCTGAATCCCTCACTCGTCAGGTTTGTCTTCATACATCACACCTGCTCTGTGCAGCAGGGCAGACACTCGGAGGTTAATCATTCAGTTATCCACAGGATTAGTAGATTCTAATCTGCATTAGGAATTCTAGGCTGAAAAATAGCTTCATCCCAGATGCTGTGAGACTGAACTGTTCATCACAGCTCTTCATTGATTGATTGATTGAAAATGGTATTAACAGATTGCAGAATGGGTACAATACAGTATGGCTCAATACACACAATTGTTAACTCATTCTGCGCCATCGCTTAATGTGCGAGAGGGCGCTAGAACGCCACCGCTTTCATCAATGGAGTCCTTACCTGGTATCTGATGTAATGCAAAGGAAATAATCCAATTATCCATTCCAAATACTGCTCGTGGAGGTCCGTCCCACATTACCGAGCGTTACACATGGGCGGGCGGGCGGGGTTACTGTTCCATGCCATCGTTGTATAGGCCTACCTCGCCTGAGTATTTAAACCCCGCCCGCACGGCTCGGATCGTCCCAGAAAAGAAACTACACCATTTATAATGGCGTGCAATACCAGCTGGAAGGCGTAGGCGGCGGTATTTGCCCTTTTGCGACCTCAGACCCATTCCTAATGATAACATCAGGCTGGATGGATGAAAATAAATGTATATCGCTAATAAAAGAAATAACGATTAAAATCCGACTATACTCGTGATTGGTGCTGAACGGTCGGCGAGTTAACCCGAATATCATCGGGTCTGGCGTTGAATGAGTTAAGGGATGCATACCAGAGAAAGACTTTCGTCTTGTTTTCATCAGGGTCCCCCATTTTCAATTCATAACATTTATGACATACATGACATACAGATATACTACTGTACTGTTTACTGTTACATCCAGACATTTATGACATACAAGATATACAAATATACAGTACTGTTTAAGAGATGAGTTTCTAAAAGAGAGTATATACAAGAAGAAACTGTACATTGGAGGGGGTCGGGTGCGGGGGGGGGGTTTGGACATTTACAGGGGCCAGTTTTGATGTACTCACTACATTTAGGCAAAACATCAGCAACTCTTTCTGAAATGAGTTCCAGCACAGACATGTTGCTACAAGGTGTGAGAGATGTGTTGATAATACATGGGAAGTGGACGTCTTAGATTAGATTAGATTAGACAGGTGGACAGGACCGTCCCGGGCGCGTGAATATTTTCCCTAATGGGGTTGTACTTCCGCATTCGGTCTGCGGGATCTGATTGGCCACTGACGTGTCTGGTCATGTGCGCCAATCGTGTGACGCCTGTTTCTGCGCCTATTTCCGCCTCTAACAGCCTGCAAACTACCTAACGCCTAGTTTATCACTGGTTAAGCTTAGGCGACTCTTTCGCAGTTGGTTAAGGTTAACGACCAATAGTGTTCTCCATGTTGCCCAGAACTGGCTGGACCCAGGAACTCTAGAGGGACCTCTCGCAACACATCGAAGTGTCCTTGAGCCAAGCCACTTAACCCCTAACCGCCCCCGCTGAGAGGCACCTTGCATGGCTGCCCCCGCCGTCGGTGTGTGAATGTGTGTGAGTGGATGTGAGGCATAAGTTGTGAAGCGATTTGGATAAAAGCGCTATATAAATGCAGTCCATGACCTTGAACACTGGCGTCCCGCAGGGCTGCGTGCCGAGCCCCCTCCTCTTCTCCCTCTTCACCCCCCACTGCAGGGCTGCGTGCTGAGCCCCCTCATCTCCTCCCTCCTCACCCCCCACTGAGCCCCCTCCTCTTCTCCCTCTTCACCCCCCACTGCACTCCGGGGCACGGCTCCCATACATCAGGTGTGCAGACGGCAATACGATGAGTCGGCAGGGAGGAGGTCCTGCGCCTGGCGGCGTGGTGTGCAGACGACAACCTGGCCCTCACCACCGTGGAGGTCAGTCTGCAGCCAGTCTACAGGTCCCAGGGGTCACCAGGGGGTCACTAGGGGTCACCAGGCCTCGCCGGCCGACATGCTGGCTCAGCCAATAAGGCAGCAGCGAGGGGAGGACGCAGGGTCAAATCAATCAGTATTTCAATTGGTTTTGGTACCTGAAGGTATCCACCAGCACCCAGAGGCCAGAGAGAGAGAGAGAGAGAGAGAGAGAGAGAGAGAGAGAGAGAGAGAGAGAGAGAGAGAGAGAGAGAGAGAGAGAGAGAGACAGATAGAGAGAGAGAGAGAGAGACTGTCTGTCTGTCTGTCTGTCTGTCTGTCTGTCTGTCTGTCTGTCTGTCTGTCTGTCTGTCTGTCTGTCTGTCTGTCTGTCTGTCTGTCTGTCTGTCTGTCTGTCTGTCTGTATGTCTGTCTGTCTGTCTGTCTGTCTGTCTGTCTGTCTGTCTGTCTGTCTGGAGGTTCCCGTGCAGCGTGTCGATGTGTCCTTGAGCAAGACACTTAACCCCCTAATTGCTCCCGATGAGCAGTTTGGCACCTTGCACGGTCGCCTCTGCCATCGGTGTGTGAATGAACAGGTAAAATGTGAGTAACAAATTGTAAAGTGCTTTGGATAAAAGCTGCTATATAAAAAAGCAGCCATTCACCAGAGAGAGAGAGAGAGATACTGAAGCTCCATCGGGAAGCCCCTTTGAATTGAGAGAGAGAGAGAGAAAGAGAGAGAGAGAGAGAGAAAAGGAAAAGTGCAGCGTAGCACATTGAGACGCTAAATCTATGAAAGGAAGGGCTGAGTCGTGGATTAAAGATGGTTACTGAGGCAGTTTAGGCGAGACCCCGGACACCCTCTCACTCTCGGCCTCACGGGGGAAGATGGAGGGAGAGGGCCTTGGCGGAAAAGGAGGGATGGATGGATGGAGGGAGGGAAGTGGTAAAGGAGAAGAAGAGGGGGGGCGGGGGGGTCCCTCTTGAGAGACAAGCGTCTACAATATGTTATTCATCAGCTGCTGAAGCCTCCGAGTCTACAGTCAGTCAGGCTGCGTTCACTACAGTCAGGCTGCGCTCACTACAGTCAGGCTGCGTTCACTACAATCAGGCTGCGCTCACTACAGTCAGTCAGGCTGCGTTCACTACAGTCAGGCTGCGTTCACTACAGTCAGTCAGGCTGCGTTCACTACAGTCAGGCTGCGTTCACTACAGTCAGGCTGCGTTCACTACAGTCAGTCAGGCTGCGTTCACTACAGTCAGTCAGGCTGCGTTCACTACAGTCAGTCAGGCTGCGTTCACTACAGTCAGGCTGCGTTCACTACAGTCAGTCAGGCTGCGTTCACTACAGTCAGTCAGGCTGCGTTCACTACAGTCAGGCTGCGTTCACTACAGTCAGTCAGGCTGCGTTCACTACAGTCAGGCTGCGTTCACTACAGTCAGTCAGGCTGCGTTCACTACAGTCAGTCAGGCTGCGTTCACTACAGTCAGGCTGCGTTCACTACAGTCAGTCAGGCTGCGTTCACTACAGTCAGTCAGGCTGCGTTCACTACAGTCAGTCAGGCTGCGTTCACTACAGTCAGGCTGCGTTCACTACAGTCAGTCAGGCTGCGTTCACTACAGTCAGTCAGGCTGCGTTCACTACAGTCAGTCAGGCTGCGTTCACTACAGTCAGGCTGCGCTCACTACAGTCAGGCTGCGTTCACTACAGTCAGTCAGGCTGCGTTCACTACAGTCAGGCTGCGTTCACTACAGTCAGTCAGGCTGCGTTCACTACAGTCAGTCAGGCTGCGTTCACTACAGTCAGTCAGGCTGCGTTCACTACAGTCAGTCAGGCTGCGTTCACTACAGTCAGGCTGCGTTCACTACAGTCAGTCAGGCTGCGTTCACTACAGTCAGTCAGGCTGCGTTCACTACAGTCAGGCTGCGTTCACTACAGTCAGTCAGGCTGCGTTCACTACAGTCAGTCAGGCTGCGTTCACTACAGTCAGCCAGGCTGCGTTCACTACAGTCAGGCTGCGCTCACTACAGTCAGTCAGGCTGCGTTCACTACAGTCAGTCAGGCTGCGTTCACTACAGTCAGTCAGGCTGCGTTCACTACAGTCAGGCTGCGCTCACTACAGTCAGTCAGGCTGCGTTCACTACAGTCAGGCTGCGTTCACTACAGTCAGTCAGGCTGCGTTCACTACAGTCAGTCAGGCTGCGTTCACTACAGTCAGTCAGGCTGCGTTCACTACAGTCAGTCAGGCTGCGTTCACTACAGTCAGGCTGCGCTCACTACAGTCAGTCAGGCTGCGTTCACTACAGTCAGGCTGCGTTCACTACAGTCAGGCTGCGTTCACTACAGTCAGTCAGGCTGCGTTCACTACAGTCAGTCAGGCTGCGTTCACTACAGTCAGTCAGGCTGCGTTCACTACAGTCAGTCAGGCTGCGTTCACTACAGTCAGTCAGGCTGCGTTCACTACAGTCAGTCAGGCTGCGTTCACTACAGTCAGTCAGGCTGCGTTCACTACAGTCAGTCAGGCTGCGTTCACTACAGTCAGGCTGCGTTCACTACAGTCAGGCTGCGTTCACTACAGTCAGTCAGGCTGCGTTCACTACAGTCAGGCTGCGTTCCCTACAGTCAGTCAGGCTGCGTTCACTACAGTCAGGCTGCGTTCACTACAGTCAGTCAGGCTGCGTTCACTACAGTCAGGCTGCGTTCACTACAGTCAGGCTGCGTTCACTACAGTCAGGCTGCGTTCACTACAGTCAGTCAGGCTGCGTTCACTACAGTCAGGCTGCATTCACTACAGTCAGTCAGGCTGCGTTCACTACAGTCAGGCTGCGTTCCATACAGTCAGTCAGGCTGCGTTCACTACAGTCAGGCTGCGTTCACTACAGTCAGGCTGCGTTCACTACAGTCAGGCTGCGTTCACTACAGTCAGTCAGGCTGCGTTCACTACAGTCAGGCTGCGTTCACTACAGTCAGTCAGGCTGCGTTCACTACAGTCAGGCTGCGTTCACTACAGTCAGGCTGCGTTCACTACAGTCAGGCTGCGTTCACTACAGTCAGGCTGCGTTCACTACAGTCAGTCAGGCTGCGTTCACTACAGTCAGGCTGCGTTCACTACAGTCAGTCAGGCTGCGTTCACTACAGTCAGGCTGCGTTCCCTACAGTCAGGCTGCGTTCACTACAGTCAGTCAGGCTGCGTTCACTACAGTCAGTCAGGCTGCGTTCACTACAGTCAGTCAGGCTGCGTTCACTACAGTCAGTCAGGCTGCGTTCACTACAGTCAGTCAGGCTGCGTTCACTACAGTCAGTCAGGCTGCGTTCACTACAGTCAGGCTGCGTTCACTACAGTCAGTCAGGCTGCGTTCACTACAGTCAGTCAGGCTGCGTTCACTACAGTCAGGCTGCGTTCACTACAGTCAGTCAGGCTGCGTTCACTACAGTCAGTCAGGCTGCGTTCACTACAGTCAGGCTGCGTTCACTACAGTCAGGCTGCGTTCACTACAGTCAGGCTGCGTTCACTACAGTCAGTCAGGCTGCGTTCACTACAGTCAGGCTGCGTTCACTACAGTCAGGCTGCGTTCACTACAGTCAGTCAGGCTGCGTTCACTACAGTCAGTCAGGCTGCGTTCACTACAGTCAGTCAGGCTGCGTTCACTACAGTCAGGCTGCGTTCACTACAGTCAGGCTGCGTTCACTACAGTCAGTCAGGCTGCGTTCACTACAGTCAGGCTGCGTTCACTACAGTCAGTCAGGCTGCGTTCACTACACTGTTAGTTTACTAGTAGATGACTTTACATAGAGGTAAGACTGTTAGTTTACTAGTAGATGACTTTACATAGAGGTAAGACTGTTAGTTTACTAGTAGATGACTTTACATAGAGGTAAGACTGTTAGTTTACTAGTAGATGACTTTACATAGAGGTAAGACTGTTAGTTTACTAGTAGATGACTTTACATAGAGGTAAGACTGTTAGTTTACTAGTAGATGACTTTACATAGAGGTAAGACTGTTAGTTTACTAGTAGATGACTTTACATAGAGGTAAGACTGCTAGTTTACTAGTAGATTACTTTACATAGAGGTAAGACTGTTAGTTTACTAGTAGATGACTTTACATAGAGGTAAGACTGTTAGTTTACTAGTAGATGACTTTACATAGAGGTAAGACTGTTAGTTTACTAGTAGATGACTTTACATAGAGGTAAGACTGTTAGTTTACTAGTAGATGACTTTACATAGAGGTAAGACTGTTAGTTTACTAGTAGATGACTTTACATAGAGGTAAGACTGTTAGTTTACTAGTAGATGACTTTACATAGAGGTAAGACTGTTAGTTTACTAGTAGATGACTTTACATAGAGGTAAGACTGTTAGTTTACTAGTAGATGACTTTACATAGAGGTAAGACTGTTAGTTTACTAGTAGATGACTTTACATAGAGACTGTTAGTTTACTAGTAGATTACTTTACATAGAGGTAAGACTGTTAGTTTACTAGTAGATGACTTTACATAGAGGTAAGACTGTTAGTTTACTAGTAGATGACTTTACATAGAGGTAAGACTGTTAGTTTACTAGTAGATGACTTTACATAGAGGTAAGACTGTTAGTTTACTAGTAGATGACTTTACATAGAGGTAAGACTGTTAGTTTACTAGTAGATGACTTTACATAGAGGTAAGACTGCTAGTTTACTAGTAGATGACTTTACATAGAGGTAAGACTGTTAGTTTACTAGTAGATGACTTTACATAGAGGTAAGACTGCTAGTTTACTAGTAGATGACTTTACATAGAGACTGTTAGTTTACTAGTAGATGACTTTACATAGAGGTAAGACTGCTGCTTTTTGTTACTAAAGTGAAATATGGATGAAAACGGACTAATTTGTTTATGTTTACATTTTGTCTTTACTGTGATTTGTATGTTTGTTCTGTTCGAGATTAATAAAGATCAAAGCGAAATGTAAATCTTTCATAATAATAATAATAATTCATCACACTGTTGACGAAGTGTCCTCCATACTGTAGTTCTCCCAGACACTTACTGAATCAGGGAGCGTACACTCTGGGAGAGAGAGAGAGAGAGAGAGAGAGAGAGAGAGAGAGAGAGAGAGAGAGAGAGAGAGAGAGAGAGAGAGAGAGAGAGAGAGAGAGAGAGAGAGAGCGAGAGAGAGAGAGATTTTATTTATTTATTTAGCCAGATAAACCATTAAGAACAAGTTTCTTATTTACAATGTCGATCTGGTCCAAGAGGCCCCAACAGGAGTACAAATATACATATATATATACACATATACACCAATAACAAAATAAAAACACAGTTAAGAATCGTACACATAAGCAAATATGAGAGAGAGAGAGAGAGAGACAGCTCCATCGGGAACCCTATGCTAATAAGACCTTTAGCACGATCCATAGTGGCCACACAGTACTCAGCTCGGGGAAGACTTGGTGTACACACACAAACACACACGTTATTCTATGTTTATGGAAACAGAAATGGCAAATGACCCTAGAGACCTCCTGAGCGTAGCAATAATCCATAACCCAGCCGTTCTACATGTATAATGTGTAGCTGAGGGTCCCAGGGAGACCAATCTGAGGACAGACAGACTTCCATAACATTATTAAATATACTGGATACAGTTTTATGCAAAACTAGCCCAATTCTTGGCCCAATGGATAAGAAGTTAAAGCATCGTCAGCCAAAGGATACAGTGTTTAGATTCATATCGCATCATCGATCAATTGAGGCGCCTCTCATTTGTGACTGGGGTCTGAGTGTATGTGCAAGCAACACAGATCATACAGCTAATGATACACTATTAACAACTTGTTGATTCATAGATCATACAGCTAATGATACAGTATTAACAACGTGTTAATTCATAGAGCATACAGCTAATGATACAGTATTAACAACTTGTTATTTCATAGAGCAGACAGCTAATGATACAGTATTAACAACTTGTTAATTCATAGATCATACAGCTAATGATACAGTATTAACAACGTGTTAATTCATAGATCATACAGCTAATGATACAGTATTAACAACTTGTTGATTCATAGATCATACAGCTAATGATACAGTATTAACAACTTGTTGATTCATAGATCATACAGCTAATGATACAGTATTAACAACTTGTTAATTCATAGATCATACAGCTAATGATACAGTATTAACAACGTGTTAATTCATAGATCATACAGCTAATGATACAGTATTAACAACTTGTTATTTCATAGAGCAGACAGCTAATGATACAGTATTAACAACGTTAATTCATAGATCATACAGCTAATGATACAGTATTAACAACTTGTTATTTCATAGAGCAGACAGCTAATGATACAGTATTAACAACGTGTTAATTCATAGATCATACAGCTAATGATACAGTATTAACAACTTGTTGATTCATAGATCATACAGCTAATGATACAGTATTAACAACTTGTTAATTCATAGATCATACAGCTAATGATACAGTATTAACAACTTGTTAATTCATAGATCATACAGCTAATGATACAGTATTAACAACTTGTTAATTCATAGATCATACAGCTAATGATACAGTATTAACAACTTGTTAATTCATAGATCATACAGCTAATGATACAGTATTAACAACTTGTTAATTCATAGAACATACAGCTAATGATACAGTATTAACAACTTGTTAATTCATAGAGCATACAGCTAATGATACAGTATTAACAACTTGTTCATTCATAGAGCATACATCGAATTATACAGTATTAACAACTTATTAATTCATAGAGCATACATCGAATGATACAGTATTAACAACTTGTTAATTCATAGTGTATTATCGACCAACGCAACCCTAGTTCCACCTAATGTCTATGTTCCCCCTGAGACAGATTCAATCCACCTAAAGCCTGACATGGCGAATCATGAGGTAATTCCCGTGAAGTTGGACAAATACAGCATTATAATATATAATAATATATAATAGCTACACACCATACAGGTCACATGTTAAAATCCACATGGCCTTTTATTACACACACACGTGGTTGTTTGACCCCCTGGGCATCGGCAGCTCAAATATTTACATTCAATAACATTTAAACAGCTGCTGGCCTTCATATCAATCCATACGCTGACATTCACAGCAGCTCGTTTTGTTTGAATGCTGAGGATGAGAGAGAGAGAGAGAGAGAGAGAGAGAGAGAGAGAGAGAGAGAGAAATCAACCAGTTCCAGTACAGTAGACTATTTTATCACTGACCTCAGCCTAGAGTCTCTCAGAGCGTTCACAGTCAGCCAGCAAACACCTGTCAGACCACAGCAAAACCACTGTCTATCTCAACACCCAACCAGGAAGTATCAAAACCAAACAAACTACACACTATTAAAAAACACTACAAATGGAAAGAAGGTAGTATGGAAGCATTCCAATCCGCTATCAAGCTACAAAAAGTCCAATCAAAATTAGACCAATTCCTGGAAAAAAACTTCAAACACAACAGCAAAAGTGTAAACGGGGCGGTAGAAAACCTCAATAACATATTTGACCTTACAGCTTCCTTATCCAACCTAAAGGCCTCAAATAGGAAAGCGAGGACAAATTTAAATATGCATGACAAATGGTATGATAATGATTGTAAAAATCTAAGGAAGAAATTAAACCAAAAACACAGAGACCCAGACAACCAGAACACACGTCTCCAATACAGTGAAACACTGAAACACTACAAAAACACAGTCAGAAAAAAAAGGGACCAACACGTTAGAAACCAGCTACAAGATATAAAGGAATCCATAAAAACAAACAACTTCTGGGAAAACTGGAACAAACTAAACAAACAACACCACGAGGAGCTACCCATACAAAATGGAGACGTATGGGTAAACCACTTCTCCAATCTCTTTAGCCCAATACAAAAAAATGAACAGCAAAAACACATACAAGATAAACTACAAAGCCTAGAGTCAACCATAAAAGACTACCAGAACCCGCTAGACTCCCCAATTACACTACAAGAACTACAGGACTAAATAAAATCACTTAAAACCAAGAAGGCCTGCGGAGCGGATGGTATCCTAAATGAAATGATAAAATTCACAGACTCCAAATTCCAATTGGCTATACTAAAACTCCTTAGCTCCGGGATCTTCCCCAATATCTGGAACCAAGGACTCATAACACCGCTCCACAAAAAGGGAGACAAATACGACCCAAACAATTACCGTGGGATCTGTGTCAACAGCAACCTTGGAAAAATCCTCTGTATGATCATCAACCACAGACTCATACATTTCCTCACAAACAACAATACCTTGAGCAAATCACAGATTGGCTTCCTACCAAATCACCGTAAAACAGACCACATGCTCACCCTCAGCACCCTAATCGACAACCAAATAAATAAAAATAAAAGCTAAATATACTCCTGTTTCGTTGACTTCCAAAAAGCATTTGACTCAATTTGGCATGAGGGTCTGCTGTACAAGCTGTTAGAAAGTGGCATTGGAGGGAAAACCTACAACCTCATAAAGTCAATGTACACCAACAACACATGTGCTGTGAGGGTTGAGGAAAAACACACAGACTTCTTTCCTCAAGGCCGTGGGGTCAGACAGGGGTGCAGTTTGAGTCCAACCCTCTTCAACATATACATAAATGAACTGGCAAAACATTGGAACAAACTGCAGCACCTGGCATCCAACAAAAGAAGGGCTACAACAGCACCTTGATCTTCTGCACAAATTCTCCCAGACATGGGCACAAATTCTTCCAGCCTACAACAACAAAAACACAAATTCCTCCTAGACACAATTTCCCTAGAACACACAAAAAACTACACATATCTCGGTCTAAACATCAGTGCTACAGGGAACTTCAATCAAGCTGTGAACAACCTGAGAGACAAAGCAAGCTATGCCATAAAAAGGAACATCAAGTTAGACATTCCAATCAAAATCTGGCTCAAAATATTAGACTCTGTGATAGAACCAATTTCCCTGTATGGTTGTGAAGTATGGGGCCCACTTGCAAACCAAGACTTCACCAAATGGGACAAACACCCAATTGAGACTCTGCATGCAGAATTTTGCAAATCCATTCTCCGCACCCAACGGAAAACACCAAATAATGCATGCAGAGCAGAATTAGGAAGATACCCACTAATCATCAAAATTCAAAAAAGAGCATTCAAATTCCACAACCACCTAAAAGAAAGCGACCCAGACACACTCCACAACATAGCCCTCACCCACAGAGAGACCCTCGATAGATGCCCACTCAGCCAGATGGTTCTGGGACTCTGCTCACAAACACAAGCAGAGCCACCAGACAGAAACCACAAGGGACTAAATCAAACTATAAGAAAACAAAAAGAAAACTATCTGACACATTTGAAAGAATCAACCCAAAACCAGAGCCAATTGAAATGCTATTTGGCCCTAAACAGAGAGTACACAGTGGCAGAATACCTGAGCACTGTGACTGACCCAAAACTAAGAAGATCCTTGACTAGGTACAGACTCAGCGAGCACAGCCTAGCCATCGAGAAAGGCCGCCATAGGCAGACCTGGCTCCCAAGAGAAGACAGACTGTGCACCCACTGCACACAAGATGAGGTGGAAACCAAGCTGTCAATAAAGCCCATTTGAATTGAATTGAATTGAATTGAGAGATAGAGAGAGATAGAGAGAGAGAGAGAGAGAGAGAGAGAGAGAGAGAGAGAGAGAGAGAGAGAGAGAGAGAGAGAGAGAGAGAGAGAGAGAGAGAGAGAGAGAGACTCTTTTTCTTTAAAGGGGCAGTTCACCCAAAGTAAATAATAAAACACATTGAACCCTATTTTCAGAAAATCTAAAAACCCTAATAGCCCAATAGTGCTCGTTAGCAGCCGGAGCTTCCAGAAGGAAACACAGACACACATATTCTTTTTGGTATTTTATCTTTAAAAAGAAACCCAGGCTGACATTTCGCTTCAGTGTCAGGATTTTAAAATATCTCTCGTCTTCAGACATCAAGAACGACGTCCCGATACTTTCATCAGTCTGGAGGAGAGAAACACACTGTCTGTCTGAGCCTCTTGTTATCTGAGCAGCTCTCCGTCTCCACTGGACGTCTCCACTGGACGTCTCCCCGCCGGCTGGGAGCAGCTCTCCGTCTCCACTGGACGTCTCCATGCCGGCTGGGAGCAGCTCTCCGTCTCCACTGGACGTCTCCACGCCGGCTGGGAGCAGCTCTCCGTCTCCACTGGACGTCTCCACACCGGCTGGGAGCAGCTCTCCGTCTCCACTGGACGTCTCCACGCCGGCTGGGAGCAGCTCTCCGTCTCCACTGGACGTCTCCCCGTCGGCTGGGAGCAGCTCTCCTTCTCCACTGGACGTCTCCCCGCCGGCTGGGAGCAGCCCATATCGGTCATATACTGTTATTTAAGTATCTGTGTACTTTTGTGGTTATCAGCGTTTCGGCGTAATGGTGGATCTGAGACGACAGAGTTCCACTCAGCTCCACGAGGGTGAGGGTCCGATGATCCACAGAGTTACTGCAGCAGCAGCAAGAACACATTTTAATGAGTAGAGTTTAAGTGCTGTCAGATGTGTTGAAATAGACACATCTTCGACGCCTTGTTTTTATGTATGTTTTAGTCGAGGAATTAAAGGACCACACCTTTCTCGTCCTCACCGGAGGATGTTAACAGATGTGTTTTGTTACTGCACATCTCTAAGCACACCACCACCGCCAACGCCTTTCACAAAGGATATATACTCTCTGCAAGGCCCCATGAAATCAAAATAGATGTTTATGTTCTTTTATCACATCTTGTCTTGCACTGATCGTCACTTTACAAGCCAGTATCTGTCCCAATAATGACTAGTTGTTTTGTAGGTTTTCTTCACTCCTGGTTCACATGACTTTCTGATTATAGTCCTGTTTTGGCCAAGGCGCCACCAAATACAATGTATTATTATTATTACAAGGTCAAACAGATCTGAGATCAGCATGTTGAAAGGCTTAGTATCATATCGTATCATATCAAAGAGAACGATACATCCTCAATATTACCATAATGTGGTGATGTTGTTTAGCATTAATGTGTTGACAGCTGTGACAGGGCTTTGATTTGATGTTTATTCATCTTGAACGCAACACACGTGCAAATCACAGTAACGACTAAACGTAAACATGAACAAACAACTCCGTCTTCATCGGTAGAAAAACAAACCGGGATGAGTCGGAGAAGAGACAGAAGGAGGCTTATCTAGTCCCGCCCCTTTCTGACAACACCAGAACATAACACTCTCTTACTAGAGAGAGAACATGATAAGAAATAGAATAAGGTCAAACTATTAAAACAAGACAACCATTATTTTTTCTTTCGAGTAAATCAAAACATTCCCTGAGAGCAACTATCTATGGTTCTTCAGTTCTGTATTTAGAGTCAGGGCCAGACTGGGGAAATAACTCATACCGGGAGATATAGCGCGAAATATAGCCCCAGTCAGGCCACTTTTTAAGCGGGGGGTCTGGGAGTCCCCCCACCAGGAAAATGTTTGTTACAAGGGACTTAATTTCCTGCATTCTGGTAAATTTTAGTGCATGTGAATCACAAACTAATGAGCCAACAATTGCTTAGTACAATGTACTGTTATGAACCTCAAATAAAACTGTTGTGGCACTAGCAACGCTACTCTCTCCACCTTCAAAAAGAAAAAAGCAAGAGCACAACATATTTTTCTATTTACTATTATAACACAGTTAACCACTCTCTCCACCTATTCAAACAGAGCAAGAGCACAATGCCCTATTCAGTTTACTGATGCACACTATCAACAGTTAAAATAGCCCTTTACACAAACATTAAATAACAGACCTTTCATTAACAATACTATAATAACAGTAGCCACTGCCAGAATAGTGACACATGTATCGCGTGTGGTGAGCGCACGCATGCATGCACAACAAAGACAGAAGATTGCGTTGTCTCAATCATTTTAACTATAAAATTATGAGCTCAAAGTATGAGCTCACTGACTGAAATTTCCAACAAAAACAACAATTGTCAAATAATATTGATCACATTAACTAGATAGATGTTTTTGAGGAAATTAGAAAGGGAATAACAACTTAACCCTTGTGTCTGATCAGATTCTTATTTTTTGATAACTTTGCAGTGATTATGTTTGTAGCCAATATATGTGGCAAAGGTGTGTAATCTTTGAATGATCTTGGAAATGTTTTGACTTTCTCTTTCATAAATTGTTTATTCAATTTCAGACCCGATCATAACCACCACATATTGTTTTTTGTAATGTCAGATTTAACAACTCTTTTCAGAAAAGTGGGAGTATTTCATTTTTAATCTGACATTACAAAAAAAAATTAAAATAGTTATGATCAGGGCTGAAGTTGAATAAAATATTGATGGAAAAGAAAGTGGGAAATTATTTCAACATATAATCTTTTTATGGCGTTTTTCAATTTAGTCCCCTAATATGGTAAGAGTATAACATTTTAGTTTTCAGACACAAGGGTTAAATTATTTATTTGTTTCTTAGCAGATTTAACATTGGGCTTTTGACAGGGGAGATGATGATGCATTGCATGGTAACGTTAGCTAGCTAACGTCCATGTTTATTTTTATCACTGACTAACCTGCTGGTGCCTTGATTTTGGTGCAAGAAAACATTTGCTAAATGTTGCGGGATTTAGCAGCATCTCCTGTAAGGGCCTTTCTTCTTTTTTGCTCCCTCTCTGCTCCACCCTTTCTCTTTCTTCCACTGTCCATCTTGACATCAACGTTAATTGTCCCTCACTACCTGGCTCACTGGCTATTATTCTGCAGAGTGCCATCTGCCATTCCATTCGCCGTCTCCACTGTCACTCGCCTGGTCCCGCCTCCACCAATCACATTCGGCAGCGTGGCTCTATGTGTGTGTGTGTGATCCGCGAGAGGGAGAGAGTCAGAGAGATAGTTCTCCAACTCTGTCGCAGACAGTGAAATCCTGGTTGTTCCCCACCCACCTAGGTTATCTAACTATCGCACCGCCGCAACTAGAAACACTGGCCTGGCAAAAAAAATTATAATAATAATAAAAAAATATATATATATATATATATATTATATGCTTTTTTTTATATTATATGCTTTTTTTTTTATATATATCTGTGCAGGCCAGGCCGCGTGAATATTAAAGGCAACCAACTTGTGTTCAGCTTTTTGTTCAGCGTTTCTCTGATTGGCCACACGGCCAATCAATCAATCCACTAGCACACGCCCTCGCGCAAAGAGAGACGCGGCAAAAGCGCTGGTCGAACCAGCGGTGTTCTGTTGTGTGACTGTACTACAGCGGTGTTCTGTTGTGTGACTGTACTAAACACTTCCACCACATGACCGACATTTGACATACAGTACACCTCCTATCTATGTTGGGATTATGTTTGGTCATGACAAAACAATAAAAATCGCTGTTAGTAATGCTGCCACCACCCACTTCAATGACAGAGCTCTCATATTTGCGAATGCATAAACTATATCTTAAATTATGGCGATGTGTCTAATATGGCTGTCGCGAAGTCATTGATAAGCGACAGCCATATTAGACACATAGCCATAATTTAAGATATAGTTTATGCATTCGCAAAATATGAGAGCGCGCCGCTGTCATTGAAGGGCTTCCTACAACAGAGCACCGCCGCTGCTGCTGCTGAAGCTGTATCAAGCCGGCGGCGGTGCACGGACGCCGGGGAAAAACCACTGCGTCGCCCCGCTGGCGCTTCAGGCTCAGCAGCCTCCACGGGCGAAATAACATATAACGTTACAGTTCCACACTGATGTACAGTGAGTGTCTAATATGGCTGTCGCGAAGTCATGCCTCTCCCTCTGACAATATCATAATGATGTGTTTTCTATATTATATCCACAATCATTCATCTAAAAAATTGTATGGGCTTTGATTAAACATGTAACCTACACCTACTGTAACTTACTGTACCTCTGCTTCCTACAGCACAGCAGGTAATGGCGTTAATCAATGGAACGCGAAACATAATAACGTTACGCTTTCTAGTTCAGCGCATTTCATAACTGTGTGGGCTTTTATACATGAGTGAATCTGGTAGTCTATGATACACAGCGTGGATCGGCTTTCAGAGGGAGAGGCATGACTTCGCGACAGCCATATTAGATACTCACTGTACATCAGTGTGGAACTGTAACGTTATATGTTATTTCGCCCGTGGAGGCTGCTGAGCCTGAAGCGCCAGCGGGGCGACGCGGTGGTTTTTCCCCGGCGTCCGTGCACCGCCGCCGGCTTGATACAGCTTCAGCAGCAGCAGCGGCGGTGCTCTGTTGTAGGAAGCCCTTCAATGACAGCGGCGCGCTCTCATATTTTGCGAATGCATAAACTATATCTTAAATTATGGCTATGTGTCTAATATGGCTGTCACTTATCAATGACTTCGCGACAGCCATATTATTAGACACATCGCCATAATTTAAGATATAGTTTATGCATTCGCAAATATGAGAGCTCTGTAATTGAAGTGGGTGGTGGCAGCATTACTAACAGTAGCGATTTTTATTGTTTTGTCATGACCAAACATAATCCCAACATAGATAGGAGGTGTACTGTATGTCCACTGCTACCGCAGCTGAACACAAGTTGGTTGGACTTGGAACAGCAGCCCAACGAGTACACAAGTTGGTTGCCGCGCTGCCGCTCGCTTGCTCCTTGGATTTCATTTGGGACGTGCGCTTGCCTGCGCGTGGGGGCGGGGGGCGCGGCCAATCAGAGAAAAGCCGAACACAAGTTGGTTGCCTTTAATATTCACGCGGCCAGGCCACGGGAAAACTCCCGGTGCTCCCGATGGCCAGTCCGGGCCTCTTTAGAGTTATATCTATGGTTCCTCAGTTCTGTATTTGTCTATCAGTGCTTTTTTTGTATCTATTTCTGAACTACCGGTATGTCATTGTTTCCACTTGTAGTAAGTTCCATTAAGCTGCCCCACAAACTGAAAGGCACATTTATATTTCACGTGTATTTTTCTGACACACACACACACACAGTTAGGGACTAGCCAATAGAAAAGGGCTATTTGACTGAGGTCACATGGTTTATCTAATCAGAGTTGAGGATGTGATTAGAACAATATGGCTGACAAGGCGAGTCTGGAAGGAACAGTGTTTTCCCAGAAGGCTGATGTACAGAACTCCATGTCCACGTTCATCTATTATCTGTTTTGTCTCCAGCCGGTCTTATAGCTCTCCTGTGTTGAATTAAAACTCAACGCTGAGGAATGTGGGTTCTACAGCGAGGGCTGCTCACTGACCATGGTAGAAGAGAGGGTATGGAACGATATTTCTGTACAATTTCAATGTCCACACAAGCACAATTTCAATAAATAAAACAGAACAGGTCCAATGGGCAATAGGGTAATCGTATAATAGTCCAGGGTCAAAACACGTATCAGGCTCTCGTACAAAAAAGGGATTGTTCAATACTCAGGGTTTGTCTTTGGGTCCAGGGTCAGTACGCCAGTCCAGGGTCCAGTACACAATGAACACCTTCTCGCCTTCACCTCTCCTCTCACTACCTCTCACCTCACAAACTCTGTATAACAATCTCTCTCTCTCTCTGTACTCCACGCCTACCTCACCTCCAATCAACCATACTCTGTCTGTCCTAGTGTTTAATGTTATGTGTGTCTGGTGTGTGTGTGGGATGTGGGTGATCTTGTGGTGCACTGGTGTGTTCTATCAGTCCTAATCAGCTGCCTACAATTGCTTCTCCTCTCCTCGTGGCCGTAGTATCTCCCATCCTTCACGTAGCCATGGGGCGGGGGATGATATCTGACACAATATATATATATATATATATATATATATATATATATATATATATATATAAATATATAAATAAATGAATAAATATATGATTATCTTTCCTTCTCTTTTTAATCCTGATGACATTGCAAATGAGGGTAACCTCAATGTATTTCTGAGAGAAAGTAAAGGTTTTGGGGTGACAGTGGGGTGACAGTGGCTCAGGAGGTAGTGGGTCACAGTGGTTATCGGAAGGTTCCCGGTTTGATTCCCGCCCCTCCCGGGCAGCGTGTCGAAGTGTCCTTGAGCAAGACACTTAACCGCTTTGAATAAAAGCTGTTCTATAAATGCATCATTTACCATTTGAATGAATTAATATATATATACTTTTATATGAAATGCTTTTTCCTGTTCTGCTCCTGAGTGTGCTAGATACAAATAAAATAGATAAGTAAAAAAAATAGAAGTCAAAACTACGTAACAAGTGTAAACAAAAGTGTTCAAAACAAAAGTGTTCAATATACATATATACAATATAGAATACAGAGTAGAAAACATTTGTAACTGAGTTACCATACAGTATACAGTACAATGCAGACATGGGACGAGGTACAACTTAGGGTAAGGTGCAATGAGGTATGAGTTGTAGTGCAAATCTCTTTACCAATACATGTGTGTGGTCCATGTCAAGTCCATGGACTTAAAACTGTTCACTCTCTCGACCGGTGCCCCGTCGATGCTGAGGGGGCTGTAGTCCCTGACCCCCGACCTCCTAAAGTCCACAATCATCTCTTCTGTTTTGCTGACGTTCAGGGACAGGCTGTTCTCTTGACACCACCGCGCCAGATTCTCTACCTCTACCTTTAGCATGAATGCATAATTGTACTCACGGCAATGTTCAGTGAACGACTGACAATCTGACTAGTAACCGGAAAGGACATATAAAGCCAACTAAACTAGACACACCAGGTACCAACACTAGGGCTAACCCTCCCAGATGAGAGCAAAAAGCCCAAACGTTACATATATCTGTGTGTACATGGGCTGGTGAGAGCCACTCTCTGGGTGTTTAAATTAGCTCAGGTATCAACTGAAGTGTCCTTCAAACAGTGTTGCTCTGAATAAGATACATTGCAATGCATTAGGCATGAAAACGTTAGTCCTTATCGACCCGACTGTCCTCCGAGCTGCTCGCCCTGCTAATGACCAGACAAACACGTCTAATCTAGTTCCAGAGGAGCGTGGCGTGTTGAGGTGTGACGCTCTGATCGATCAGGGAGAGAGTCCTGCTAATCCTCTTAACCCATCACCTGTCATGGAGACGACACTCATTTCAAATCTCTCCTAATGAGTCGCAGGCAAACAAGACACAGCAGCGTTGATCCACTATAGCCACAGTGTTTGTGTAAACTGCAACTTGTGTATACTGTACCTTGTGTAAACTGCACCTTGTGTATACTGCACCTAGTGTATACTGCACCTTGTGTATACTGTACCTTGTGTAAACTGCACCTTGTGTATACTGCACCTTGTGTATACTGCACCTTGTGTATACTGTACCTTGTGTTTACTGCACCTTGTGTATACTGCACCTTGTGTATACTGCACCTAGTGTATACTGCACCTTGTGTATACTGTACCTTGTGTATACTGCACCTTGTGTAAACTGCACCTTGTGTATACTGCACCTTGTGTATACTGCACCTTGTGTATACTGCACCTTGTGTATACTGCACCTTGTGTTTACTGCACCTTGTGTATACTGCACCTTGTGCATACTGCACCTTGTGTTTACTGCACCTTGTGTATACTGCACCTTGTGTTTACTGCACCTTGTGTATACTGCACCTTGTGTATACTGCACCTTGTGTATACTGCACCTTGTGTATACTGTACCTTGTGTAAACTGCACCTTGTGTATACTGCACCTTGTGTATACTGCACCTTGTGTATACTGTACCTTGTGTATACTGCACATTGTGTATACTGCACCTTGTGTATACTGCACCTAGTGTATACTGCACCTAGTGTATACTGCACCTTGTGTATACTGCACCTTGTGTATACTGCACATTGTGTATACTGCACCTTGTGTATACTGCACCTTGTGTTTACTGCAACTTGTGTATACTGCACCTTGTGTATACTGTACCTTGTGTTTACTGCACCTTGTGTATACTGCACCTTGTGTATACTGCACCTTGTGTATACTGCACCTTGTGTATACTGCACCTTGTGTTTACTGCACCTTGTGTATACTGTACCTTGTGTATACTGCACCTTGTGTATACTGCACCTTGTGTTTACTGCACCTTGTGTCTACTGCACCTTGTGTATACTGCACCTTGTGTATACTGCACCTTGTGTATACTGCACCTTGTGTATACTGCACCTTGTGTTTACTGCACCTTGTGTATACTGCACCTTGTGTATACTGTACCTTGTGTATACTGCACCTTGTTTATACTGCACCTTGTGTATACTGTACCTTGTGTATACTGCACCTTGTGTATACTGCACCTTGTGTATACTGCACCTTGTGTATACTGCACCTTGTGTTTACTGCACCTTGTGTATACTGCACCTTGTGTATACTGCACCTTGTGTTTACTGCACCTTGTGTATACTGCACCTTGTGTATACTGCACCTTGTGTTTACTGCACCTTGTGTTTACTGCACCTTGTGTTTACTGCACCTTGTGTATACTGCACCTTGTGTCTACTGCACCTTGTGTATACTGCAACTTGTGTATACTGCACCTTGTGTATACTGCACCTTGTGTATACTGCACCTTGTGTTTACTGCACCTTGTGTATACTGCACCTAGTGTATACTGCACCTTGTGTATACTGCACATTGTGTATACTGCACCTTGTGTATACTGCACCTAGTGTATACTGCACCTTGTGTATACTGCACCTAGTGTATACTGCACCTTGTGTTTACTGCACCTTGTGTTTACTGCACCTTGTGTATACTGCACCTAGTGTATACTGCACCTTGTGTATACTGCACCTTGTGTTTACTGCACCTTGTGTATACTGTACCTTGTGTATACTGCACCTTGTGTATACTGTACCTTGTGTATACAGCACCTTGTGTATACTGCACCTTGTGTATACTGCACCTTGTGTATACTGCACCTTGTGTATACTGCACCTTGTGTTTACTGCACCTTGTGTATACTGCACCTTGTGTATACTGCACATTGTGTATACTGTACCTTGTCTATACTGCACATTGTGTATACTGCACCTTGTGTATACTGAACCTTGTGTATACTGCACCTTGTGTATACTGCACCTTGTGTATACTGCACCTTGTGTATACTGCACCTTGTGTATACTGCACCTAGTGTATACTGCACCTTGTGCATACTGCACCTTGTGTATACTGCACCTTGTGTATACTGCACCTTGCGTTTACTGCACCTTGTGTATACTGCACCTTGTGTATACTGCACCTTGTGTATACTGTACCTTGTGTATACTGCACCTTGTGTTTACTGCACCTTGTGTATACTGCACCTTGTGTATACTGTACCTTGTGTATACTGCACCTTGTGTATACTGCACCTTGTGTATACTGCACCTTGTGTATACTGCACTTTGTGTATACTGCACCTTGTGTATACTGCACTTTGTGTATACTGAACATTGTGTATACTGCACCTAGTGTATACTGCACCTTGTGTATACTGCACCTTGTGTATACTGTACCTTGTGTAAACTGCACCTTGTGTATACTGCACCTTGTGTATACTGCACCTTGTGTATACTGTACCTTGTGTATACTGCACCTTGTGTATACTGCACCTTGTGTAGACTGCACCTTGTGTATACTGCACCTTGTGTTTACTGCACCTTGTGTATAATGTACCTTGTGTATACTGTACCTTGTGTATACTGCACCTTGTGTATACTGTACCTTGTGTATACTGCACCTTGTGTATACTGCACCTTGTGTATACTGTACCTTGTCTATACTGCACCTTGTGTATACTGCACCTTTTGTATACTGTACCTTGTCTATACTGCACCTTGTGTATACTGCACCTTGTGTATACTGTACCTTGTCTATACTGCACCTTGTGTATAATGCACCTTGTGTATACTGCACCTTGTGTATACTGAACCTTGTGTATACTGCACCTTGTGTATACTGCACCTTGTGTATACTGCACCTTGTGTATACTGCACCTAGTGTATACTGCACCTTGTGTATACTGCACCTTGTGTATACTGCACCGTGTGTATACTGTACCTTGTGTATACTGCACATTGTGTCTACTGCACCTTGTGTATACTGTACCTTGTGTATACTGCACCTTGTGTAAACTGCACCTTGTGTATACTGTACCTTGTGTAAACTGCACCTAGTGTATACTGCACCTGGTGTATACTGCACCTTGTGTATACTGCACCTAGTGTATACTGCACCTGGTGTATACTGCACCTTGTGTATACTGCAGCTAGTGTATACTGCACCTTGTGTATACTGCACATTGTGTATACTGCACCTTGTGTATACTGCACATTGTGTCTACTGCACCTAGTGTATACTGCACCTTGTGTATACTGCACCTTGTGTCTACTGCACCTTGTGTATACTGCACCTGGTGTATACTGCACATTGTGTATACTGTACCTTGTGTATACTGCACCTTGTGTATACTGTACCTAGTGTATACTGCACCTTGTGTTTACTGCACCTTGTGTATACTGCACCTAGTGTATACTGTACCTTGTGTATACTGCACATTGTGTATACTGCACCTTGTGTATACTGCACCTAGTGTATACTGTACCTTGTGTATACTGCACATTGTGTATACTGCACCTTGTGTATACTGCACCTAGTGTATACTGTACATTGTGTATACTGCACATTGTGTATACTGCACCTTGTGTATACTGCACCTAGTGTATACCGGACCTTGTGTATACTGCACCTTGTGTATACTGTACCTTGTGTATACTGCACCTTGTGTATACTGCACATTGTGTCTACTGCACCTAGTGTATACTGCACCTTGTGTATACTGCACCTTGTGTCTACTGCACCTTGTGTATACTGCACCTGGTGTATACTGCACCTTGTGTATACTGCACATTGTGTATACTGCACCTTGTGTATACTGCACCTTGTGTCTACTGCACCTTGTGTATACTGCACCTTGTGTATACTGCACCTTGTGTATACTGCACATTGTGTCTACTGCACCTTGTGTCTACTGCACCTTGTGTCTACTGCACCTTGTGTGTATACGCTAAGAGGTTAAGTATTCAACGAGACATTTAACGTCCATTTCGCCAATCCGTCTGCTCTCCAACAAGCAAATAGGCAAAGTGAAGCAGAGATCATTGCACTCCAACCAATCAACCTCATATTGTAGTTGGAATACAAATAAATGAAAATTGCTATTCGCCTCATTTAGATCATAGATCATCATAGATCATCTTAGATGTTAGATCATATTATTATAAACACAAGGATTAAGACATGTTAGATCATATTATTACTATAAATATAAGGATTAAGACATGTTAGATCATATTATTATAAATACAAGGATTAAGACATGTTAGATCATTACTATAAATATAAAGATTAAGACATGTTAGATCATTACTATAAATATTATAGTATTAAGACATGTTACATGTAGATCATCGCTGGACAGGAGGTACATAGCTGAACTACACTTAATGTAATGAACTCTGTGATGCATGAGTGACACCTAGGTGGTGAAATATAACATTATTTTGTTCTTATCAACCTGCCTGTGAAGCACTTTGGTGCGAGCTGCCGCTGCCTGGAAGTGTGCTATATAAATAAAATTGAATTGACTTGGCTGGGTGATTAGAAAGGCTCCATATAGCTGTCTTTGAACGAGATGTATGTGTTTGTTTGTGTGTTTGTTTGTTTGAGACACCCGGCCTATAAACTCTGTTGGCGGCTCTCAGGTCCGGGGGCTTGTTTGGCAGAAGTGCATCGCTGATCAAGTGCAACACATTTAGCCCCCGAACCTGCCTCACGTGGGCAGAGTCTGGAGCCGCCTCAGCGAGGATCGGGTTTCATGCAACATATGTTTATAGACTGCAGCAATATATACCATTGAAAACAAAACAATAACCCATACCCGTGTGCACTCAAACATTGCAAACAAAATAAATCAGATTAGATTAGATTAGATTCAAAGACATTGTCATTATACATCAGAAGTACAACAAAAAGAAGTTTGGCATCCAACCAGAGTGCAAATGTAACAGTACATTTACATTTACATTTAGTCATTTAGCTGACGCTTTTATCCAAAGCGACTTACAAATTCTGTACGACAAGCCATCAGGAAGGGCGCAACTCTATCAGCTGAGTAACAATGTTCATCAAAGTGTTGAGTGCTACAGTGTAGGTTAGTTAATTAGGACAAGTGCATGACAGTAAGGTTAGTCACGGTTAGATTTTTTTTTATATATATATTTTTTGTATCATTTCAGATAATGGTTGAAGAAGTGAGTCTTTAGTCAATGGGGCAAGGACTGAGAATAGGCGGCTTCTCCTTGATGACCCTCCCGGAGCTTGGATAGGAGTAGGTCTGAGGCTGCCAGAAGATGCAGAGCGTAGGGGTCTTGAGGGTGTGTAGTTAGAGACCATTGACCGGAGGTAGGCGGGAGCGGTTCCCTTTGCCGCACGGTATGCCAGGTCGAGGGCCTTGAAGCGGATACGTGCAGCAATAGGGAGCCAGTGCAGGTCCCAAAGAAGTGGGGTGACATGGGCCGACTTCGGTAGGTTTGAGATCAGGCGGGCCGCTGCATTTTGAATGAGTTGAAGAGGCTTGGTGGCAGTGGCCGGGAGGCTAGCGAGCAGTGCGTTGCAGTAGTCGAGGCGGGAGATGACTGTTGATTGGACAAGGAGTTGTAAAGTGCAATAGTAATATACAATGTACAGGTTATTAAACTGGGAATAAAATATATATATAAAGTAGTACTACTGAGTATAGTGCGAATCAGATGTATGTACAGAGTTGTAGTATTATGCACAATCTGTTAGGGATGGGGGATCGATACAGCAATATATTGTGATATTTTGTGTGATATTTACAATATATAAATAAATATATACCTGTCTTAATATACTTGCATATAATCCTTCTATACCTACGTGTACACCTGCATAATATGTTATAATATATCATATATTATAACCCATAAGTCTGTATGATAGCATGTACAATAATACTGTGTATACCGAATATATATATATATATATATATATATATATATATATATATATATATATATATATATATAATAAATATAATAATAAATATAAATATAATAATATAATAAAATCCACACTGTCCTTCTCACACCTGGGCCCTATTCCCCGTACCTGGTTCAACTAAGTCGATCAAGATGTCATTATCCAGATTCAGTTAACCCGATGTTTGAAGCCGGGATTTTCCTGTTCCTCGAAGGTGGATTCAGTCTCGTTAACTCAAGCCAGACTTGCGACCCAGGATAAGTGCGCGTGCCCGCCTCAGCCGAGAAGGCAGCAAGTGTCGAGAGCAGAGATCCTGATTCTCTAGCGGCATTGATTGATTAATTGATTTAAAACTTTAGTAACATATTGCAGTACGGCTCAATCGCCTCGCCGACAAGTTAAATGCGTTATCTATAGGCTAATTTCAAGTCCCTCATTACCTCAATCAATCAGATTATATTTCTTTAAACTTGCCTGCTGGATTGAATAATCAAATGAGATCTTGCTAGCGAAAATAATTAGTAAAACTGTTATACAGAATAACGATACGGCTCCCTTACCCATTGATTGATGTATGGTCGATCTTTTACTTATCTTCTCTGTGGTGTAACGGGTTCTTCTTTTGACTTTCACGCAGACGACCGGGGTTCGAGACCCAGTCGTCTCCTTCTTTTTGCAATATAGGAATAATTCAATTTGGTGCACGTTGAGAGCTATATAAAGAATGACATCCTCAATGCATGTAGATTTATAATATTTTGACTTAAAACTAGGCTACCTTTGCGTATAATCATTAATATTATATTCCAAAAAGTTATATTGGAAACACAGGGTTTCGAACACCGGTCGCCGGGTTGCCAGGCTTGAGCACTACCGCTACGCCACTGTGCCAGATCGGATAAATTCATTGTTTATACATTAATGAACGAGAGACCCGTGTTTAGAATATTCTTTATTTTGTTGATGTTGCACCGAGCGAGCGCCACGGTATATAACGTGCATTATTTAGGACAAAGTGAATTTAGTATCAGCATTTTGGGTCTATTTTACATTTCAAAAGACCCCTCTGGAAGAATGGAGCACAAAAACGTAATTCAGAATGGTATAACGCAGATCCTAGGCTGTGGGAATAATTTCAGGAAACGAGCTGTCACTTTCTTTGTGGGGGCGTGGCTCTGCGTGATCCGGCTAACTTGAACTTGAACTCTGCTTTCGACCAGGCTCAAACTTTTGGATCTGTTGTCATGGTGATTTGGAAAATCCAGGTACGGGGAATCGGAAAGTCCGGCTTAAGTCAGACTTACCCGAAAGTTATCCGGCTAACTCAGTTATCCAGGTACGGGGAACGGGGCTCTGTTCCTCTGGCAACTTGCCCCGAACCAGATCCTGCTGTTCACTCACTCACTTGTGCTACGCTGCCCCCCGGTGGAGATAAACAGTAATCCCGAACAGACGCGGTCACCTACAGTATCTGCTCTGTCAGCCGGGTGGAGTTAGTGCTCAGGTCAGCCGGGTGGAGTTAGAGCTCTCTCAGCCGGGTGGAGTTAGTGCTCAGGTCAGCCGGGTGGAGTTAGAGCTCTCTCAGCCGGGTGGAGTTAGAGCTCTCTTAGCCGGGTGGAGTTAGAGCTCTCTCAGCCGGGTGGAGTTAGAGCTCTGTCAGCCGGGTGGAGTTAGCGCTCAGGTCAGCCGGGTGGAGTTAGAGCTCTGTCAGCTGGGTGGAGTTAGCGCTCAGGTCAGCCGGGTGGAGTTAGTGCTCAGGTAAGCCAGGTGGAGTTAGCGCTCAGGTCAGCCGGGTGGAGTTAGCGCTCAGGTCAGCCGGGTGGAGTTAGCGCTCAGGTCAGCCGGGTGGAGTTAGCGCTCAGGTCAGCCGGGTGGAGTTAGCGCTCAGGTCAGCCGGGTGGAGTTAGCGCTGAGGTCAGCCGGGTGGAGTTAGTGCTCAGGTCAGGTACTGAGAAAGCCTTGCCTCGCCAACAGATATTAAACCAATTGGCTTATATTTTTTTTTATTTGCTGTGGGTTCACGGATGTATACACACACACAGACACACACACACAGAGGCACACACACACACATGCAGCAGCTTTCGTGGAGATATTAATAATAATTGAACGCATCATAATTCAGCGCACGGCTGTGTTTCCTCTGTAGTCTAAACAGTTGACTAACATGCGCTGTCCGTGGTGCTGAAATACACTCTGACAGGGAGAGAGAGATGTTCCCAAACATCAGACACTGTGAGCTGTAGAGGACTAACATGCTCTGTCCTTGGTGCTGAAAGACTCTGTGAGAGATGTAGAGGACTAACAGGCTCTGTCCTTGGTGCTGAAAGACACTGTGAGAGCTGTAGAGGACTAACATGCTCTGTCCTTGGTGCTGAAAGACACTGTGAGAGCTGTTAACAGTAGAGGACTAACATGCTCTGTCCTTGGTGCTGAAAGACACTGAGAGCTGTAGAGGACTAACAGGCTCTGTCCTTGGTGCTGAAAGACACTGTGAGAGCTGTAGAGGACTAACATGCTCTGTCCTTGGTGCTGAAATACTCTGTGAGAGCTGTAGAGGACTAACATGCTCTGTCCTTGGTGCTGAAAGACTCTGTGAGAGCTGTAGAGGACTAACATGCTCTGTCCTTGGTGCTGAAAGACTCTGTGAGAGCAGTAGAGGACTAACATGCTCTGTCCTTGGTGCTGAAAGACACTGAGAGAGCAGTAGAGGACTAACATGCTCTGTCCTTGGTGCTGAAAGACTCTGTGAGAGCAGTAGAGGACTAACATGCTCTGTCCTTGGTGCTGAAAGACACTGTGAGAGCTGTAGAGGACTAACATGCTCTGTCCTTGGTGCTAAAAGACACTGTGAGAGCTGTAGAGGACTAACATGCTCTGTCCTTGGTGCTGAAAGACTCTGTGAGAGCTGTAGAGGACTAACAGGCTCTGTCCTTGGTGCTGAAAGACTCTGTGAGAGCTGTAGAGGACTAACATGCTCTGTCCTTGGTGCTGAAAGACTCTGTGAGAGCTGTAGAGGACTAACATGCTCTGTCCTTGGTGCTGAAAGACTCTGTGAGAGCTGTAGAGGACTAACATGCTCTGTCCTTGGTGCTGAAATACTCTGTGAGAGCTGTAGAGGACTAACAGGCTCTGTCCTTGGTGCTGACAGACTCTGTGAGAGCTGTAGAGGACTAACATGCTCTGTCCTTGGTGCTGAAAGACACTGAGAGAGCTGTAGAGGACTAACATGCTCTGTCCTTGGTGCTGAAAGACTCTGTGAGAGCAGTAGAGGACTAACATGCTCTTTCCTTGGTGCTGAAAGACACTGAGAGAGCAGTAGAGGACTAACATGCTCTGTCCTTGGTGCTGAAAGACTCTGTGAGAGCAGTAGAGGACTAACATGCTCTGTCCTTGGTGCTGAAAGACACTGTGAGAGCTGTTAACAGTAGAGGACTAACATGCTCTGTCCTTGGTGCTGAAAGACACTGAGAGCTGTAGAGGACTAACAGGCTCTGTCCTTGGTGCTGAAAGACACTGTGAGAGCTGTAGAGGACTAACATGCTCTGTCCTTGGTGCTGAAATACTCTGTGAGAGCTGTAGAGGACTAACATGCTCTGTCCTTGGTGCTGAAAGACTCTGTGAGAGCTGTAGAGGACTAACATGCTCTGTCCTTGGTGCTGAAAGACTCTGTGAGAGCAGTAGAGGACTAACATGCTCTGTCCTTGGTGCTGAAAGACACTGAGAGAGCAGTAGAGGACTAACATGCTCTGTCCTTGGTGCTGAAAGACTCTGTGAGAGCAGTAGAGGACTAACATGCTCTGTCCTTGGTGCTGAAAGACACTGTGAGAGCTGTAGAGGACTAACATGCTCTGTCCTTGGTGCTAAAAGACACTGTGAGAGCTGTAGAGGACTAACATGCTCTGTCCTTGGTGCTGAAAGACTCTGTGAGAGCTGTAGAGGACTAACAGGCTCTGTCCTTGGTGCTGAAAGACTCTGTGAGAGCTGTAGAGGACTAACATGCTCTGTCCTTGGTGCTGAAAGACTCTGTGAGAGCTGTAGAGGACTAACATGCTCTGTCCTTGGTGCTGAAAGACTCTGTGAGAGCTGTAGAGGACTAACATGCTCTGTCCTTGGTGCTGAAATACTCTGTGAGAGCTGTAGAGGACTAACAGGCTCTGTCCTTGGTGCTGACAGACTCTGTGAGAGCTGTAGAGGACTAACATGCTCTGTCCTTGGTGCTGAAAGACACTGAGAGAGCTGTAGAGGACTAACATGCTCTGTCCTTGGTGCTGAAAGACTCTGTGAGAGCAGTAGAGGACTAACATGCTCTTTCCTTGGTGCTGAAAGACACTGAGAGAGCAGTAGAGGACTAACATGCTCTGTCCTTGGTGCTGAAAGACTCTGTGAGAGCAGTAGAGGACTAACATGCTCTGTCCTTGGTGCTGAAAGACACTGTGAGAGCTGTAGAGGACTAACATGCTCTGTCCTTGGTGCTGAAAGACTCTGTGAGAGCTGTAGAGGACTAACATGCTCTGTCATTGGTGCTGAAAGACTCTGTGAGAGCTGTAGAGGACTAACAGGCTCTGTCCTTGGTGCTGAAAGACACTGAGAGAGCTGTAGAGGACTAACATGCTCTGTCCTTGGTGCTGAAAGACACTGAGAGAGCTGTAGAGGACTAACATGCTCTGTCCTTGGTGCTGAAAGACACTGTGAGAGGTGTAGAGGACTAACATGCTCTGTCCTTGGTGCTGAAAGACTGAGAGCTGTAGAGGACTAACATGCTCTGTCCTTGGTGCTGAAAGACACTGAGAGCTGTAGAGGACTAACATGCTCTGTCCTTGGTGCTGAAAGACACTGAGAGCTGTAGAGGACTAGCATGCTCTGTCCTTGGTGCTGAAAGACTGAGAGCTGTAGAGGACTAACAGGCTCTGTCCTTGGTGCTGAAAGACACTGAGAGCTGTAGAGGACTAACAGTCTCTGTCCTTGGTGCTGAAAGACACTGTGAGAGCTGTAGAGGACTAACAGGCTCTGTCCTTGGTGCTGAAAGACTCTGTGAGAGCTGTAGAGGACTAACATGCTCTGTCCTTGGTGCTGAAAGACTCTGTGAGAGCTGTAGAGGACTAACATGCTCTGTCCTTGGTGCTGAAAGACTCTGTGAGAGCTGTAGAGGACTAACATGCTCTGTCCTTGGTGCTGAAATACTCTGTGAGAGCTGTAGAGGACTAACAGGCTCTGTCCTTGGTGCTGACAGACTCTGTGAGAGCTGTAGAGGACTAACATGCTCTGTCCTTGGTGCTGAAAGACACTGAGAGAGCTGTAGAGGACTAACATGCTCTGTCCTTGGTGCTGAAAGACTCTGTGAGAGCAGTAGAGGACTAACATGCTCTTTCCTTGGTGCTGAAAGACACTGAGAGAGCAGTAGAGGACTAACATGCTCTGTCCTTGGTGCTGAAAGACTCTGTGAGAGCAGTAGAGGACTAACATGCTCTGTCCTTGGTGCTGAAAGACACTGTGAGAGCTGTAGAGGACTAACATGCTCTGTCCTTGGTGCTGAAAGACTCTGTGAGAGCTGTAGAGGACTAACATGCTCTGTCATTGGTGCTGAAAGACTCTGTGAGAGCTGTAGAGGACTAACAGGCTCTGTCCTTGGTGCTGAAAGACACTGAGAGAGCTGTAGAGGACTAACATGCTCTGTCCTTGGTGCTGAAAGACACTGAGAGAGCTGTAGAGGACTAACATGCTCTGTCCTTGGTGCTGAAAGACACTGTGAGAGGTGTAGAGGACTAACATGCTCTGTCCTTGGTGCTGAAAGACTGAGAGCTGTAGAGGACTAACATGCTCTGTCCTTGGTGCTGAAAGACACTGAGAGCTGTAGAGGACTAACATGCTCTGTCCTTGGTGCTGAAAGACACTGAGAGCTGTAGAGGACTAGCATGCTCTGTCCTTGGTGCTGAAAGACTGAGAGCTGTAGAGGACTAACAGGCTCTGTCCTTGGTGCTGAAAGACACTGAGAGCTGTAGAGGACTAACAGTCTCTGTCCTTGGTGCTGAAAGACACTGTGAGAGCTGTAGAGGACTAACATGCTCTGTCCTTGGTGCTGAAAGACACTGTGAGAGCTGTAGAGGACTAACAGGCTCTGTCCTTGGTGCTGAAAGACACTGTGAGAGCTGTAGAGGACTAACAGGCTCTGTCCTTGGTGCTGAAAGACTGAGAGCTGTAGAGGACTAACATGCTCTGTCCTTGGTGCTGAAAGACACTGAAAGAGCTGTAGAGGACTAACAGGCTCTGTCCTTGGTGCTGAAAGACTCTGTGAGAGCTGTAGAGGACTAACAGGCTCTGTCCTTGGTGCTGAAAGACTCTGTGAGAGCTGTAGAGGACTAACATGCTCTGTCCTTGGTGCTGAAAGACACTGAGAGAGCTGTAGAGGACTAACATGCTCTGTCCTTGGTGCTGAAAGATGCTGAGAGCTGTAGAGGACTAACATGCTCTGTCCTTGGTGCTGAAAGACTCTGTGAGAGCTGTAGAGGACTAACATGCTCTGTCCTTGGTGCTGAAAGACTCTGTGAGAGCTGTAGAGGACTAACATGCTCTGTCCTTGGTGCTGAAAGACACTGAGAGGTGTAGAGGACTAACATGCTCTGTCCTTGGTGCTGAAAGACACTGAGAGGTGTAGAGGACTAACATGCACTGTCCTTGGTGCTGAAAGACTCTGTGAGAGCTGTAGAGGACTAACAGGCTCTGTCCTTGGTGCTGAAAGACACTGTGAGAGCTGTAGAGGACTAACATGCTCTGTCCTTGGTGCTGAAAGACTGAGAGCTGTAGAGGACTAACATGCTCTGTCCTTGGTGCTGAAAGACACTGTGAGAGCTGTAGAGGTCTAACATGCTCTGTCCGTGGTGCTGAAAGACTCTGTGAGAGCTGTAGAGGACTAACATGCTCTGTCCTTGGTGCTGAAAGACACTGAGAGAGCTGTAGAGGACTAACATGCTCTGTCCTTGGTGCTGAAAGACGCTGAGAGCTGTAGAGGACTAACATGCTCTGTCCTTGGTGCTGAAAGACTCTGTGAGAGCAGTAGAGGACTAACATGCTCTGTCCTTGGTGCTGAAAGACTCTGAGAGAGCTGTAGAGGACTAACATGCTCTGTCCTTGGTGCTGAAAGACTCTGAGAGAGCTGTAGAGGACTAACATGCTCTGTCCTTGGTGCTGAAAGACTCTGTGAGAGCTGTAGAGGACTAACAGGCTCTGTCCTTGGTGCTGAAAGACTCTGTGAGGGCTGTAGAGGACTAACATGCTCTGTCCTTGGTGCTGAAAGACACTGTGAGAGCTGTAGAGGACTAACAGGCTCTGTCCTTGGTGCTGAAAGACACTGTGAGAGCTGTAGAGGACTAACATGCTCTGTCCTTGGTGCTGAAAGACTGAGAGCTGTAGAGGACTAACATGCTCTGTCCTTGGTGCTGAAAGACACTGTGAGAGCTGTAGAGGTCTAACATGCTCTGTCCGTGGTGCTGAAAGACTCTGTGAGAGCTGTAGAGGACTAACATGCTCTGTCCTTGGTGCTGAAAGACACTGAGAGAGCTGTAGAGGACTAACATGCTCTGTCCTTGGTGCTGAAAGACGCTGAGAGCTGTAGAGGACTAACATGCTCTGTCCTTGGTGCTGAAAGACTCTGTGAGAGCAGTAGAGGACTAACATGCTCTGTCCTTGGTGCTGAAAGACTCTGAGAGAGCTGTAGAGGACTAACATGCTCTGTCCTTGGTGCTGAAAGACTCTGTGAGAGCTGTAGAGGACTAACATGCTCTGTCCTTGGTGCTGAAAGACTCTGTGAGAGCAGTAGAGGACTAACAGGCTCTGTCCTTGGTGCTGAAAGACACTGTGAGAGCTGTAGAGGACTAACATGCTCTGTCCTTGGTGCTGAAAGACTGAGAGCTGTAGAGGACTAACATGCTCTGTCCTTGGTGCTGAAAGACTCTGTGAGAGCTGTAGAGGACTAACAGGCTCTGTCCTTGGTGCTGAAAGACTCTGTGAGAGCTGCAGAGGACTAACATGCTATGTCCTTGGTGCTGAAAGACTCTGTGAGAGCTGTAGAGGACTAACAGGCTCTGTCCTTGGTGCTGAAAGACACTGAGAGCTGTAGAGGACTAACATGCTCTGTCCTTGGTGCTGAAAGACTCTGTGAGAGCTGTAGAGGACTAACAGGCTCTGTCCTTGGTGCTGAAAGACACTGAGAGAGCTGTAGAGGACTAACAGGCTCTGTCCTTGGTGCTGAAAGACACTGAGAGCTGTAGAGGACTAACATGCTCTGTCCTTGGTGCTGAAAGACTCTGTGAGAGCTGTAGAGGACTAACATGCTCTGTCCTTGGTGCTGAAAGACTCTGTGAGAGCTGTAGAGGACTAACATGCTCTGTCCTTGGTGCTGAAATACTCTGTGAGAGCTGTAGAGGACTAACAGGCTCTGTCCTTGGTGCTGAAAGACTCTGTGAGAGCTGTAGAGGACTAACATGCTCTGTCCTTGGTGCTGAAAGACTCTGTGAGAGCTGTAGAGGACTAACATGCTCTGTCCTTGGTGCTGAAATACTCTGTGAGAGCTGTAGAGGACTAACAGGCTCTGTCCTTGGTGCTGAAAGACTCTGTGAGAGCTGTAGAGGACTAACATGCTCTGTCCTTGGTGCTGAAAGACTCTGTGAGAGCTGTAGAGGACTAACATGCTCTGTCCTTGGTGCTGAAAGACTCTGTGAGAGCTGTAGAGGACTAACAGGCTCTGTCCTTGGTGCTGAAAGACTCTGTGAGAGCTGTAGAGGACTAACATGCTCTGTCCTTGGTGCTGAAAGACTCTTTGAGAGCTGTAGAGGACTAACAGGCTCTGTCCTTGGTGCTGAAAGACTGAGAGCTGTAGAGGACTAACATACTCTGTCCTTGGTGCTGAAAGACTCTGTGAGAGCTGTAGAGGACTAACATGCTCTGTCCTTGGTGCTGAAAGACTCTGTGACAGGGAGAGAGAGATGTTCCCAAACATTAGAAACTGTGAGAGCTGTTGACATAATTACAAGTAACATATTGAAATGTTAGTCAGATACCATCAACCGTATTTATAACTAGGGATGCTCGATATTGGCTTTTTTACTGATACCGATATACCGATATTGTCCAACTCTTAATTTCTGATACTGATATCAACCAATACCGATATATGTAGGGTTCCCCCCCCCCCCCCCCCCGCCGCGCATTTCAGGTAATTAACATTACATATCTCTAGTCGTGTAATTAACACAACATTATGCATACTTTGACAATAAATAAAATAATAATTTGTTCTTACTTGCTTGCGTGGGTAAATAAAAATAATAATAAAAAATTTTATAAAAATGTTTAAACCGATACCGATATTTTCCCATATCACATATTTATGCCAATATCGGCCGATAATGTCGGACATTCCTATTTATAACATAAGATAACACGTTATTATAATGTTTTTTATGGATCCCTTGGGGAAATTCGGGCGTCATAGCAGAGAAAAATTTACGGTGTAAACAGTATAAAATATCGTAAGACACTGAGGTCATCCTCGTTGACGGCGACGACGAGCTTACAAAACAAGATACAGTTCATCTGATATTTCATACAAATAGGCACAATAAATACGAATAAACAATAAGAAAAGACAGTTAAGTCGACACACAGTGGTCTGAGATCATACTTTTAAATGCAGCAAGAGAAGGAAGAACCTTCAGCTTCAAAGTCAGTTGGAGGAAATATATATATATATTTTTTTGGATCCACTTTTTTCTCTTCGTTTTTCTATTTTTCTCCCATACCAATTCCGTGTTTCCAATTCTCCCCTCCCCTGTCTTGAACGTTGCTCGACTATGCCCCCCACTGGCCGGTTGTAGAGAGGATAAAAGCCTTGCATCACGTGTCCCCTCCGGTACACGAGGAGGCAGCCTGTCGCATCTTTTCACCTGCCAGCGCGGACTCTCAGTGGCGAGGAGTAACATGTGGGAGGCTCACACTACCCCCGCCACTTCCTGTCTCTGCTGTGCAGGCGTCCCCCAACCGACCTGTAGGAGTCGCTGTCCACAACGTCCAGATTACCACCCATCGACTTCCACCCGCTGGCTCTGCCAATTAAGCCAGTATGACGGCCGGCCCAAGCCGGAGGCAATGCTGACACCCGGATTCGATACCGGAGTCTCTTGCATTGGTGACGAGCGCAATCACCGCTATGCCACCCAGCCGCACACCAGTTGGAGAACATTTTCTAGTTCAGAGCAAACTGGAGGAACCCTAAGAACCAACCAGTCGTTTGAACGTGTAGAATAGGTTCCAAGATTCCATTCCAACAGTGTTGCGATGTAAGTGTTACGCTAATACTAAAGAGAGTCAAGTGTGGCAGAAACCCAGGACAGACAGACGTAATACAATAATGATACTTTAATAAATAAAGACGAGAAAAATAAATAATCAAACATACAAACTAACAGGGCCTAAGTGGGGGAAGTGTGTGTGTGTGTGTTTCAATGTGTATGGGTGCGTGTGTCTAGCGTGCACACACTCATGTGGTGTTAAATATAAATGTTAGAGACTGTTGTTTACATGTGCGTGTGCTAACCAGTCCATGGGAGCGAGCATGATGTCACATAACATGTCATCGCATTTGAAAAACATTCTCTGAAACAAGCATCACTTAATAAACAACAATCACAGATGATCTTATGATGAGCAGAGAATGAGCACACAGACCAAGCTGCCTGCAATGATCTGCCAACACACTCTAACAATCAACACCCCACTGTCCTCTGGGCCATTTAACACGATCACAACCCTCCCTACCTCAGTGTGTCACTGTTTGTAAAACACGATCACAAACCTCCCTACCTCCTTGTGTCACTGTTTGTAAAACATGATCACTATTATATCTCTTTTATCCAAAGTGTTTTACATCTTGTGCCTCACAGGGTCAAGTGCCTTGCTCAAGGACACTTCGACGCAATGGCCGCTGAGGAGCCGGAATCAAACCGGGAACCTTCAGATTACCAGACGACCAGATCTCCTGAACCACTGTCGTCCCTGACCTATTTACCAAACCTATTTATTACCAAACCTATTTACCAAATATATTTACCAAACCTATTTATTACCAAACCTATTTACCAAATATATTTACCAAACCTATTTATTACCAAACCTATTTACCAAATATATTTACCAAACCAATTTACCAAATATATTTACCAAACCTATTTATCAAATCTATTTACCAAACCTATTTACCAAATATATTTACCAAACCTATTTACCAAACCTATTTACCAAACCTATTTACCAAACCTATTTACCAAACCTATTTACCAAACCTATTTACCAAATATATTTACCAACCCTACCAAACCTATTTACCAAATATATTTACCAAACCTATTTACCAAACCTATTTACCAAACCTATTTACCAAACATATTTACCAAACCTATTTACCAAACCTATTTACCAAACCTATTTACCAAACCTATTTACCAAACCTATTTACCAAACCTATTTACCAAACCTATTTACCAAACCTATGTACACACCAGTTGACGGCGTGTTATTCACGGCTAAGTGTGTCTGCTCAGGAGAGGAGATTAGATTTGCAGATTAGCTTGTGAGATTAGCAGGGTTTCATGTTCCTTCACGCTCCGATACTCGTTCCCCTTCTTCCTTCTCTCCTCTCCTGTTTCATCTCTTCGTCCTGCTTTCCCGTCATACTCCGCCTCTTTCCTCTCCTCCTCCTCCTCCTCCTCCTCCTCTTCTGCCTCTTTCCTCTCCTCCTCCTCCTCCTCCTCCTCCTCCTCCTCCTCCTCCTCCTCCTCCTTTTCTGCCTCTTTCCTCTCTCCTCCTCCTCACTCCCCTCCTCCTATTACTTATCATTTCTGGTTGAAACAAGGTCTCATCAGAAACATAATAAAAGTACAGTAGTAATCGACCACAGGAAAAAGGTACATAATGTACGTTATCTTATAGCCATAAGTAATATAGGACTAAACTGAACTCTTTCTATCTCTTGAAGGCCATCCTCTGTATGATATATGTGATGCTCTGCGCAGCTCGTTTAGTGGTGTTTGATGCCTCGATGCTCCAGTGAGCGACTGAGAAGGTCCTTGTTCCTGCTGCGGTTACATTCTGTAACGAACACCGCTAGCTCTGTGTCGAGAAGCTCTCTTCTCTTTTCTTTCCTTTCTACTGTGTTATGTAACTTGTACTGTTACATATTTGTATATTTGTACTCGCTCTGGTGGCAAACCATGTTTCCCCTCTGGGAATAAGAATAAACCATACCATACCGTACCCTAGATGTATTATTGTATGTATTCCCCTCCCTCCTTCTCTCCATACCTCCTTCATTCTCCCTTCCCCCTCCTCCACCACTTTCCCCTCCCTCTCTTCTTTCCTCTCTCCTCTCTCTCTCTCTCTCTCTCTCTCTCTCTCTCTCTCTCTCTCTCTCTCTCTCTCACTCTCTCTCTATCTCTCTTCTTTCCTCTCTCTCTCTCTCTCTCGTCTCTCTCTCTCTCTCTCTCTCTCTCTCTCTCTCTCTCTCTCTCTCTCTCTCTCTTCTTTCCTAGCTCCTCTTCCTCTATCCTCTTCCTCTCTCCTCATTCTATCTTCTTTCCTATATCCTCTTCCTCTCTTCCCTTCCTCTCTCCCTCTATCCTCCTCTGTCCTCTTCCTCTCTCCCTCTATCCTCCTCTGTCCTCTTCCTCTCTCATCCTCTCTCCTCTTCCTCTCTTCTTTCCTCTCTGCCCCACTTATCTTCTCCTCTTCCTCTTCCTCAGGAAACATCTGAAACAGCACATGTTCCCTCCCTCCTTCACAGCTGTTCTGGAGACAATACAAGAAGGTTGACAGGTTTCCCATCGTTGCCATTATTCTGAGATGTTGAGGTGGTTTTTGTTGTTGTTGTGGTTGTGGTTGTGGTTGTGGTTGTGGTTGTTGTCGTTGTCGTCGTCATGGTGAACAGGTTCTGGGGTTGTGTTCAGTAGGCCTCTCGATATGTCAGCAGGCAGGAGGCAGGAGTGTAGCTGCAGTGCCACCTAGTGGAGAAACTACTATTCCAACAGACGTGTTGGAATAACATGTTGACTGTACTCTCTTACTGAACACAGAACCACTGTAGATCAATAACTGGAGATCAATAATCAACCAGTAGACATGGCGGCAAATAACCACCGGACACACGCACGTTTAACGTTATCCCTACTTATATTAGGGTTTCTGAAGGGGGACGGTACCACCAGGGGGCGCTCAGAGAGTGTTGGTACCACCCCCCAGGGGGCGCTCAGAGAGTGTTGGTACCACCCCCCAGGGGGCCTTCAGAGAGTGTTGGTACCACCCCCCAGGGGGCTCAGAGAGTGTTGGTACCACCCCCCAGGGGGCCTTCAGAGAGTGTTGGTACCACCCCCCAGGGGGCCTTCAGAGAGTGTTGGTACCACCCCCCAGGGGGCCTTCAGAGAGTGTTGGTACCACCCCCCAGGGGGCCTTCAGAGAGTGTTGGTACCACCCCCCAGGGGGCCTTCAGAGAGTGTTGGTACCACCCCCCAGGGGGCGTTCAGAGAGTGTTGGTACCACCCCCCAGGGGGCCTTCAGAGAGTGTTGGTACCACCCCCCAGGGGGCCTTCAGAGAGTGTTGGTACCACCCCCCAGGGGGCGCTCAGAGAGTGTTGGTACCACCCCCCAGGGGGCGTTCAGAGAGTGTTGGTACCACCCCCCAGGGGGCGTTCAGAGAGTGTTGGTACCACCCCCCAGGGGGCGCTCAGAGAGTGTTGGTACCACCCCCCAGGGGGCGTTCAGAGAGTGTTGGTACCACCCCCCAGGGGGCGTTCAGAGAGTGTTGGTACCACCCCCCCAGGGGGCGCTCAGAGAGTGTTGGTACCACCCCCCAGGGGGCCTTCAGAGAGTGTTGGTACCACCCCCCAGGGGGCCTTCAGAGAGTGTTGGTACCACCCCCCAGGGGGCCTTCAGAGAGTGTTGGTACCACCCCCCAGGGGGCCTTCAGAGAGTGTTGGTACCACCCCCCAGGGGGCGCTCAGAGAGTGTTGGTACCACCCCCCAGGGGGCGCTCAGAGAGTGTTGGTACCACCCCCCAGGGGGCGCTCAGAGAGTGCTGGTACCACCCCCCAGGGGGCCTTCAGAGAGTGTTGGTACCACCCCCCAGGGGGCCTTCAGAGAGTGTTGGTACCACCCCCCAGGGGGCCTTCAGAGAGTGTTGGTACCACCCCCCCCAGGGGGCCTTCAGAGAGTGTTGGTACCACCCCCCAGGGGGCCTTCAGAGAGTGTTGGTACCACCCCCCAGGGGGCCTTCAGAGAGTGTTGGTACCACCCCCCAGGGGGCCCATCAGGGAGTGTTGGTACCACTCCCCAAGGGGCGTTCAGAGAGTGTTGGTACCACCCCCCAGGGGGCGTTCAGAGAGTGTTGGTACCACCCCCCAGGGGGCGTTCAGTGAGTGTTGGTACCACCCCCCAGGGGGCGTTCAGAGAGTGTTGGTACCAGTATCAAGAATGCACCATAGGTGCCTATGGCCTTTTTGGATAAACATACCTAAACATTAGAAAAACATGTGTAAAACACTCATTTTCTGTGGTATTGTTATCAACTTTGGACCTAGACTAAATAAGACTTCAGGCTATGGACCCATTGTGTTTTCTCTCAGCTGGAACGTGTAAGAGGCATCTGTTTGCAAAAGAATTCAGACGAGTTCTGAGTGGATCTCCGTACCCGCAGCAGCGGTGTAGATTGTGGCTACCGTAGGGTTAGTGTTACGTTCTGGTTGCTGACTGCTGTCGGGAACCACCCACCATTCTGTCATCTGTCACTTGGCTACTGTCACTTGTCTCCCCGGTCACTTAGGGGTTGGTTCCTGATTGGCTGTCACAGGGGTGTGTGTGGAATGTTAGAATGTGGTGTCTATTTAATCTTCCTATCTTCTGCTTGATATCCGTCAGGTCTTCATTATAGGCGTTCGGAGATAACGTGGGCGGTTCCGGTTCTGGACCTCCACTAAGCTCCATTATCTTATCCCCTCTTCCTCCTGCCCCTCGGCATTGTATCCTAGTATTACTCTTTGTGTTCTTTACTATTAAAACGAACCTGCTTAAGAGTACACCATCTCCGTCTCTGTGATTGCATACCACAATTGGAACTCACCTACCTCCATCCTGACAGGTTAGGGCTAGATGGTGGGTACCGTAGGGTTAGGTTTAGCATAGAGAGCTGCACGCCATCATGAGAACGTTCCCCCCGGGAGTAGTGTGTCCTCTCAGCTGTCATGATGAAGCCCAGGTGTGAAGGTCATTACGGCATCACGCACAAATGAGAGACCAGGGAAAGATAGAGGCGGGTCTTCATTCTATCCATTCTAAGCTATCCATTAAGGACATTGCGTGGATGAGATACCAGCGCAGACACGCCCTTTATGTGTGGAGTTTTTGCTCCTGATCTGCTCCAGCGCAGTTTCCTCTCGGAGCAGTCTGCACTCCTGACAGCGCTGTTGGCACCTATCAGGAAGGGGGGAATAAACCCGAAATGAGGCATAGACACAAAATACAAATTAAGCAAGCTCTATACATTACAAAGTAAACTAAATACAATATGAAATGAACGGAATACTAATGGTGACAAATACTGTTATGCACATTATTCCGTTCGTAATGTATAGTGCTTGCTTAATTTGTATTTTCATGACACATTGCGTCCTGTGTTTTTGTCGCTATCTTTCGTCGTTGCATATGTTTGTAATGTCCTATTCCAATTACATTTGTCACTTATAATTGTGCTATATTTAATTTAGTTTATATCCCATTTAATTGTATTCAATATCTTTATTAAGTTGTAAAGCCCTGGCCTATATTTGATTTCATAATTCTATTCTATTCTATTGTGCTCAATTTAGTACAGAAGAAATGTAAGGTGGCATAGTCAGTCGCTTATAGCCTCATTTATAATAGCGTTCACTGCCAGACTTGGAGCAAATCACACCAACTTGTGAAGGCGATCTCGGCCTGGAGCTGCATATTTCTCGAACAAATCATATACCGTTTATAAGATCTATTTTCTGGTGTTCCAACGAAACCTCAATCAACTAAATCTGTCCATAGATTCTGGCTGTAGAGGATGAAATGTAAGGGAGCGTCCTTATTCCATAATACTACTGTACTATACTGTAACTTTTCCCGCGACAACACTCCCCTCTTGACAATTTAGGCCAGTGAATATATTTTATAATTGACGAATATTTTGAGTGAGCAAGTTGTATTTAATGTTTAGTTAGGATAATAGAACCTGCATTATCATATATTCCAGAATAAACGTTTCATTGTCCTGCTTCCAGCGTCTAATCCTCACGGACCAGACGACGCGTTATAAATGATAAGTTTATTCGGGAGCATAAGTGTATTTATATAGCACCATTCATAAACGGATTGCAGTTCAAAATGCTTTATATAACGAATACATAATAAAACAAGTAGCAAATAAATCATGATGCAAAATCAAAATCAATCAATCAATAACGCCAACAACATTGGGAAAGCCGACAACGTTAAATAACAATATTTAAATAATAAATACGATTGCATGGGATCTCTGGGTGCTTAGGGATTTGCGCTTATTTACCACCATGTCTGTGAAGACGGTAGGTGCGTAGCATTAACTGGTCGGTGCAATTGGCGCCGGCCTTTGTGGATACGGAGCAGATTTGGACGAGGCTCATTTACATAGAAAGGGGAACATGTTCTGCCCGTATTACCTCATTTAAATATGCGCCAATTGCACCGGACGCAATGCTGACCGAACGCACTTGCCACCTAATTCCACCCGTTGCGCGTCCTCTGTTTTTGCAAACTGAGCTTCAGAGCGAAATGCACCGGCTTTGCGTCAGAAAAAGCAGCGCAAACCCTTTGTGGATCCCGCCCAGAGTCATCAGTTTCTTACAAACCCTGACACGTGACGTACTCTCAGGAATATATACTTTCCACACCTTTCGTGTATCTGACTCCTGCCACCTAACCTGCACAGACTACAACATGCAACATATGACGTATATCATGTACTGCACCTGATACTGTTTACTTTACGTACTCACAGTATATATTCAGTGTTTTATTGCTCATATTTATTGTAACTTGTAATATAACATATAATACAACTGGCAAACAGACCCTCATCTGAACCTTTGATTACACCGCTTACTTTCTCGTATTTTTATACTTTGTCAATCAAGTTGTACATGTTTTAATTGATTGTTATCCTTACGTGTCTTATTGTTGTGATTTTATGTGCTGCGTGATTTTATATGCTTTTTTTTGCTTAACTCTGTATGTACTGTACACTCTGTACGTACTGTACACTCGACGTGACTGTAAATGAGGGAAACCTCAGTTGCCTTTTGAGTTTAAATAAAGGTTTGAAATTAAATTGAATTAAATATTCAGAGTTAATTATATCGCTTACACTACACTGTTTCCTAATTTTATCTTTTTTATAATTATATTGCCTATATTTATGTCTTTCTACTATTACCCTGCTCATATCAGCACCCCCCCTCCCCCATTCTGCTAGGACACCCGAATGGTCCCCAGGGGGATCAATAAAAGAATGTCTTATCTAATCTAATATACTTTTGTGACTTGTGGGGAATCCTGCCAACATTCCACAATAGTTGGGTTTGATGGTTGAGAGGCCGGTGTCTTGCGTCAGTAAGATGTCAAATTGGCTGTTTACCATTAATTCAACCATGCTGTTATTACAGTTAAAAGTGGATGAAAGGATTGTGTTCGCAGCCAGTCATACAGAGCCCAGGTACAGTAATCACACATTACTTTCCACCATTTCCACCACAATTGTGTCATCATGCTTTAAACTAATTGGAGCGCATTCGTTCTCCGGCGCAACTCTAATAGAGATTCTCTCTGCAGCTCCGCCTGCATCTCTTTATTCCTCTCTTCGCATTGCAAATGAAAAAGGTTAATTCCGGACGTGTTGGAAATGAACAAGCGGATGTTTACCCAGAGGCACCGGCGGGGTCGTCAGCGGTGACGCAATGCGCTCCGAAGAACAGAGTTAGGAGACGGGTTCAGACAGAACAGAGTTAAGAGAGCGGTTCAGACAGAACAGAGTTAAGAGAGCGGTTCAGACAGAACAGAGTTAAGAGAGCGGTTCAGACAGAACAGAGTTAAGAGAGCGGTTCAGACAGAACAGAGTTAAGAGAGCGGTTCAGACAGAACAGAGTTAAGAGAGCGGTTCAGACAGAACAGAGTTAAGAGAGCGGTTCAGACAGAACAGAGTTAAGAGACGGGTTCAGACAGAACAGAGTTAAGAGAGCGGTTCAGACAGAACAGAGTTAAGAGAGCGGTTCAGACAGAACAGAGTTAAGAGACGGGTTCAGACAGAAAAGAGTTAAGAGACGGGTTCAGACAGAACAGAGTTAAGAGAGCGGTTCAGACAGAACAGAGTTAAGAGACAGGGGTTCAGACAGAACAGAGTTAGGAGAGCGGTTCAGACAGAACAGAGTTAAGAGACGGGTTCAGACAGAACAGAGTTATCTTCTGTTATATTCTGTTCTCTTCTGTTCTCTTCTGTTCTCTTCTGTTCTCATCTGTTATATTCTGTTCTCTTCTGTTCTCTTCTGTTCTCTTCTGTTCTCATCTGTTATATTCTGTTCTCTTCTGTTCTCTTCTGTTCTCTTCTGTTCTCTTCTGTTCTCATCTGTTATATTCTGTTCTCTTCTGTTCTCTTCTGTTCTCTTCTGTTCTCTTCTGTTATCTTCTGTTATCTTCTGTTCTCTTCTGTTCTCTTCTGTTCTCTGCTGTTCTCTTCTGTTCTCTTCTGTTCTCTTCTGTTCTCTTCTGTTCTCTTCTGTTCTCTGCTGTTCTCTTCTGTTCTCTTCTGTTCTCTTCTGTTCTCTTCTGTTATCTTCTGTGCTCCTGAAGTCTGGCACTCTGATTGGTCCCTGGGCTTGGCACTCACCGCATCCCTGCTCTGCTCCCGGCTGCCCTTGGGGGGGGAAGGACGACGGGACGGGGGGTGCAGAGAACATTTCATCAGCATGTGTGTGTGTTAAAAAAAATCTAACGAATCACAAATAAATACTTCTTCTTCTTCTTCTTCTTCTTCTTCTTCTTCTTCTTCTTCTTCTTCTTCTTCTTCTTCTTCTTCTTCTTCTTCTTCTTCTTCTTCTTCTTCTTCTTCTTCTTCTTCTTCTTCTTCTTCTTCTTCTTCTTCTTCTTCTTCTTCTTCTTCTTCTTCTTCTTCTTCTTCTTCTTCTTCTAAAGGACACTAAAGCGGCAGGATGTCTCTGAGCGTCCTTGTGGCCAGACGCCATGCCGACACGATGCCAAGACAGAGGTGTAAGAAACCAGCGGTGCCGCTTTTTACACCATTGATTTATCTTTGACGGAGACAGATGCAAACGTCCCCTGATGTGGTGGGCACGCACGTGGGCACGCACGCAGAACAGCCGCGCGTTCGCACCTTCTGGCGACGTCCCATTGACTTCCACTGGTTCCTCTGCCCTCACGCTGCCCTCGGACCCACACACACTGAGGACACACCACAGAGGACACACACACACTGAGGACACACACAGAGGACACACACACACTGAGGACACACACAGAGGACACACACACACTGAGGACACACACACACAGAGGACACACACACACACACCCCTAACCCTCACGCTGCCCTCAGACCCACACACACTGAGGACACACACAGAGGACACACACACACTGAGGACACACACACACTGAGGACCCACACACACTGAGGACACACACACACTGAGGACACACAGACACTGAGGACACACACACACTGAGGACACACAGACACTGAGGACACACACACACTGAGGACACACAGACACTGAGGACCACACACACACCCTCTGCCCTCACGCTGCCCTCAGACCCGTCTCCACGTCCTTCAGGGGCAACTCCACTCCGGTTCTCCGTCCTTGTGGGGACACCTGGTCCTCAGTAGGATAGGAAAACACTGAGGACACACACACACACTGAGGACACACACACACACTGAGGACACACACACACTGAGGACACACACACACTGAGGACACACACACACTGAGGACACACCACACACTGAGGACACACACACACACAGAGGACACACACACACTGAGGACACACACACACACAGAGGACACACACACACTGAGGACACACACACACTGAGGACACACACACACTGAGGACACACACACACTGAGGACACACACACACTGAGGACACACACACACTGAGGACACACACACACTGAGGACACACACACACTGAGGACACACACACACACTGAGGACACACACACACTGAGGACACACACACACTGAGGACACACACACACTGAGGACCCACACACACAGAGGACACACACACACACTGAGGACACACACACACACAGAGGACACACACACACACTGAGGACACACACACACTGAGGACACACACACACACACACTGAGGACACACACACACTGAGGACACACACACACACACTGAGGACACACACACACTGAGGACACACACACACACACTGATGACACACACACACACTGAGGACACACACACTGAGGACACACACACACACTGATGACACACACACACACTGAGGACACACAGACACACTGAGGACACACACACACACACTGATGACACACACACACACTGAGGACACACAGACACACTGAGGACACACACACACACACTGAGGACACACACACACTGAGGACACACACACACACTGAGGACACACACACACTGAGGACACACACACACTGAGGACACACACACACTGAGGACACACAGACACACTGAGGACACACACACACTGAGGACACACACACTGAGGGGGAGCAGCTGGGAGGCAGATGTGCTGCGGCTCCCTCCAGAGGTGTGGAGGACTGCCACACATGGGAGCGACCCAACCCTGAGGAGGAGGAGAGAGGAGGTGGGGAGAGAGAGAGAGGAGGTGGGGAGAGAGAGAGAGAGAGAGGAGGTGGGGAGAGAGAGAGAGAGAGGAGGTGGGGAGAGAGAGAGAGGAGGTGGGGAGAGAGAGAGAGAGAGGAGGTGGGGAGAGAGAGAGAGAGAGGAGGTGGGGAGAGAGAGAGAGGAGGTGGGGAGAGAGAGAGACAAGATTATATTCAAGTATATATCTATATCCACTTCCACCTGCTCATCCTTCTCCTCCTCCCTCGTTCTCGCTCCTCTCTTCTTCTCCTCTTTTCCCTCCTCCTTGCTCCTCCCTCCTCTCTCCTCCTCCTCTCTCCTCTCTCCTCCTCCCTCTTCCCTCCTCCTCCTCTCTCCTCCCTCCTCTCTCCTCCTCTCTCCTCCTCCTCTCTCCTCTCTCCTCCTCTCTCCTCCCTCCTCTCACTCCTCTCTCCTCCCTCTCCTCCTCCTCCCTCCTCCCTCCTCTCTCCTCCCTCCTCTCTCCTCCTCTCCTCCTCCTCATCTCTCCTCTCTCCTCCTCTCTCCTCCTCCTCTCTCCTCCCTCCTCTCTCCTCCCTCCTCCTCTCTCCTCTCTCCTCTCTCCTCTCTCCTCCCTGCTCTCTCCTCTCCTCCTCTATCCTCCCTCCTCTCTCCTCCCTCTCTCCTCCTCCTCTCTCCTCCTCCTCCTCTCTCCTCCTCCTCTCTCCTCCCTCCTCTCTCCTCCCTCCTCTCTCCTCCTCTCTCCTCCCTCCTCCTCTCTCCTCCCTCCTCTCTCCTCCCTCCTCCTCTCTCCTCTCTCCTCTCTCCTCTCTCCTCCCTGCTCTCTCCTCCTCCTCTCTCCTCCCTCCTCCTCTCTCCTCCTCCTCTCTCCTCCCTCCTCTCTCCTCCCTCCTCTCTCCTCCCTCCTCTCTCCTCCTCTCTCCTCCCTCCTCCTCTCTCCTCCCTCCTCTCTCCTCTCTCCTCCCTCCTCCTCTCTCCTCCTCCTCTCTCCTCTCTCCTCCTCCTCTCTCCTCTCTCCTCTCTCCTCCCTCCTCTCTCCTCCTCTCTCCTCCTCCTCTCTCCTCCCTCCTCCTCTCTCCTCCTCCTCTCTCCTCCCTCCTCTCTCCTCCCTCCTCTCTCCTCCCTCCTCTCTCCTCCCTCCTCTCTCCTCCTCTCTCCTCCTCCTCTCTCCTCCCTCCTCATCTCTCCTCTTCCTCTCTCCTCCCTCCTCTCTCCTCCTCCTCTCTCCTCCCTCCTCTCTCCTCCCTCCTCCTCTCTCCTCTCTCCTCCCTCCTCTCTCCTCCCTCCTCTCTCCTCCTCCTCTCTCCTCCCTCCTCCTCTCTCCTCCTCCCTCCTCCTCCTCCCTCCTCTCTCCTCCTCCTCTCTCCTCCCTCCTCCTCTCTCCTCCTCCCTCCTCCTCCTCCCTCCTCTCTCCTCCTCCTCTCTCCTCCCTCCTCTCTCCTCCCTCCTCTCTCCTCCCTCCTCTCTCCTCCCTCCTCTCTCCTCCTCTCTCCTCCTCCTCTCTCCTCCCTCCTCATCTCTCCTCTTCCTCTCTCCTCCCTCCTCTCTCCTCCTCCTCTCTCCTCCCTCCTCTCTCCTCCCTCCTCCTCTCTCCTCTCTCCTCCCTCCTCTCTCCTCCCTCCTCTCTCCTCCTCCTCTCTCCTCCCTCCTCCTCTCTCCTCCTCCCTCCTCCTCCTCCCTCCTCTCTCCTCCTCCTCTCTCCTCCCTCCTCCTCTCTCCTCCTCCCTCCTCTCTCCTCCTCCTCTCTCCTCCCTCCTCATCTCTCCTCTTCCTCTCTCCTCCCTCCTCTCTCTCCTCCTCCTCTCTCCTCCCTCCTCTCTCCTCTCTCCTCCTCTCTCCTCTCTCCTCCCTCCTCTCTCCTCCCTCCTCTCTCCTCCTCCTCTCTCCTCCCTCCTCCTCTCTCCTCCTCCCTCCTCATCTCTCCTCTTCCTCTCTCCTCCCTCCTCCTTGCTCCCTGAAGTGAACCCTCTCTGCCGACACCATGCAGCTATAGGTTCCCCTGAGGATGAAAGAGACACTTGAAGATCCTGATATCTTCTCTCTTTGATGCCGTCTGGACCAGCATTACATCTCTGGAGTTTCTTAAAGCCTGTCATCTTTCTCTCCAGCCAAACCTTTTTAAACGGCGCCAGAAACCACTCATCAGTTATCTCCTCCTTCTCCACCTGGCTCCTCCTTCACCTGGCTCCTCTCTTCTCCATCCTGCCTCGCTCCTCTCTTCTCATCCTCCCTCGCTCCTCTCTACTTCTCCTCCCTCACTCCTCTCTTCTCCTTCTCATCTCTCTCTCCGGCCAAACCCTTTTAAAAGGCGCCCAGAAACCACTCATCAGTTATGAGCCGCATGTATCGGTTATCAGGCAGAGAGCCGAGCGGATTGATGGACAGATGGCAGGATGGGTTTCTTTGCATCTCTGGTGATATTTTCTGATATCAAATCATATCATATTATCTCATATCATTTCATATATTGGTAAATGCTAAACGGACTGGATTTATATAACAGTTTTTATCCAAAGCGCTTCACAACTCTTGACCCGTTCACTCACACATTCCCACACCGAAGGTGCCAATCTGCTCATCGGGAGCAGTTAGGGGTTAAGTGCCTTGCTCAAGGACACATCAACACTAGATGTCTGCAAGGGCCTTGAAATGAAGCCTGTGCCAGAGTCCATGACGTTCAGGAAAATTTATTTTTATTTGTTTTAAATATTCGAAAAACACAGTTTTATATTAACTTAACTAATACTCGTTTACTGCCTTATACTTTTATATTATTTAAAGTATGCCTCCTCTGTATGGATAGAAAACAATTATTTATATAATTTTATATAACAAAATGATATGCTTTATTATGCCTAAAGTAATCTCTCTGATAAAGCTCAAGACAATTACTTAAAAATCTAACAAAATAATATCTATTTTCATGTCTTACTGGACCAAATAAATAACAAAAATAATTAATTAGGGCGGCTGAGTGGCGCAGTGGGCAAGACGCTCGCCACTAACGCAGGAGATGCTGGGTTCGAGCCCAGCTCTCGGCGTTGCTACCAGCTTGGCTGGTTGTTCATACTAATACAATTGGCAGTGTTAGGGGGTGGGAAAGCCGGTGGGTGGGGATTGGACGTTGTGGACAGCGACTCCTACAGGTCGGTTGGTGCGCCTGTACAGCAGAATCAGGAAGTGTCGGGGGCAGCGTGAGCCTCCCACACGTTACTCCTCGCCAGTGAGAGATCGCGCTGTTCAGGTGAAAAGATGCGACAGCTGCCTCCTGGTGTACCGGAGGGGACACGTGATGCAAGGCTTGGTCCTCACTGCAGCCGACCAGTGGGAGGCATGGTCTAGCAACGTTCGAGACAGGGGAGGGGAGAATTGAAGGGAGAATTGGCGAGGCGAAATTGGGATGGGAGAATAATAGAAAATAAGGAGAAGAAGTGGACGAAAAAAATAAATATATATATATATGAATGAATGTTCTGAATAATGCCTCTTCTGTATTAGAAAATACAGCTTTAAAAATATATATCTTTCTATCTTTTCAATGTAAATTATAAAACAGTAACATCACAAAGATACTGATTTAAAGTACACTATGCAGTTTCAGATTTGTTAACATTAGCATAAATTGCAATTAGTAAACACAACACATTTATTACACACGTAATCCTTAGAATGATTGTATCATAAGCATTGTATATCATCATAAATAAAACGCTGCATACTTCAATCAATTCGGTAAATGTTGCCATTAAACTCTCGCCTCGCCACAGCTTTTTCCCCAGATATTTATGAACTCATAATTTCGCTAATAACACTTAAAATCATTGGTAAACAAACGTAGTGCTGAACATATACACTTTGACTGCTGTTTTGACAGGATTAGGGTCTTTCTTTACTCTTGGCTACATTTGAAAAAAGAAACGCAACATTAATTAATACGGTCTGTATTCATCTTTTTATGGCGTGATATCAATCTCGTGCCGGACCGCTCAGGCTTAACCATTTCACTGCCACACGACAGAAGGTTAGCCCTTTACTATCACACAACTGACAGGCGATGATAATGATGGAGCATCGCCGTCGGTTGTGTGATAGTAAAGGCCTAACCTTCTGTATTGTCACAGTGAAAGGGTTAACCGGCTGTCGTGTGGCAGTGAAAGGGTTAAGGGGTTAATATCTCATCAGGACACGTTCAGGTAACTGCCTCTTCTACCCAGAGGAACGACCTCGGAGTCCCTCTGTGGAGCTTCCAGGGTCGGAGGTCAGGTCAGGGCAGGGCAGGGCAGGTCAGGTGAGGTCAGTCATTAGCTCACCTTTCAGCATCCAGTATTCGGCCAGGATCCTGGTAACAGAGGAAGTTAATGACAACATGGCGTTCCACGTTAATGTGGCGTCCTCCGTGGCTCACTCTAGCGATTTTTCCGAGAAGGAAGAAGAAGATTACTTTACCGTCAAGGTACAGTACACACGGCAAATTGAATGAGTCTTTTCACCAATCCCTCCTACAGTACTTACACACAGTCATCATATCTCTCCTAGTTACACACAGTCCTCATATCCCTCCTACAGTACTTACACACAGTCATCATATCTCTCCTAGTTACACACAGTCCTCATATCCCTCCTAGTTACACACAGTCCTCATATCCCTCCTAGTTACACACAGTCCTCATATCCCTCCTAGTTACACACAGTCTTCATATCTCTCCTAGTTACACACTGTCCTCATATCCCTCCTAGTTACACACAGTCCTCATATCCCTCCTAGTTACACACAGTCATCATATCTCTCCTAGTTACACACAGTCATCATATCCCTCCTAGTTACACACAGTCCTCATATCTCTCCTAGTTACACACAGTCCTCATATCCCTCCTAGTTACACACAGTCCTCATATCCCTCCTAGTTACACACAGTCCTCATATCTCTCCTAGTTACACACAGTCCTCATATCCCTCCTAGTTACACACAGTCCTCATATCCCTCCTAGTTACACACAGTCCTCATATTCCTCCTAGTTACACACAGTCATCATATCTCTCCTAGTTACACACAGTCATCATATCCCTCCTAGTTACACACAGTCATCATATCCCTCCTAGTTACACACAGTCCTCATATCTCTCCTAGTTACACACAGTCCTCATATCCCTCCTAGTTACACACAGTCATCATATCTCTCCTAGTTACACAGAGTCCTCATATCTCTCCTAGTTACACACAGTCATCATATCTCTCCTAGTTACACACAGTCCTCATATCCCTCCTAGTTACACACAGTCCTCATATCTCTCCTAGTTACACACAGTCCTCATATCCCTCCTAGTTACACACAGTCCTCATATCCCTCCTAGTTACACACAGTCATCATATGTCTCCTAGTTACACACAGTCCTCATATCCCTCCTAGTGACACACAGTCCTCATATCCCTCCTAGTTACACACAGTCCTCATATCCCTCCTAGTTACACACAGTCCTCATATCCCTCCTAGTTACACACAGTCCTCATATCCCTCCTAGTGACACACAGTCCTCATATCCCTCCTAGTTACACACAGTCCTCATATCCCTCCTAGTTACACACAGTCCTCATATCCCTCCTAGTTACACACAGTCCCCCTATCCCTCTCTCTCTCTCTCTCTCTCTCTCTCTCTCTCTCTCTCTCTCTCTCTCTCTCTCTCTCTCTCTCTCTCTCTCTCTCTCTCTCCTAATCCAGTCCTTAACGTTGTTCATGGTGGTGTAATCGGGGTTAACGTTGGAGCACTTGATTAAATCCATCCATTTTAGAGGCAGCGTTATGAAATTTCCATTCAAATTGTTTTAAAGGGGAGATGAAGCATAGCGATATAAACATAGTCATAGCATCAAATTAGTATTTTGATAAACCACAGAAAAAATCACGTTATAAAAATAAGGCGTTTCTAAGAAAAAACTATTTGTTATGTCCATTTATGTAGCATTTATCAACATGTGCGCCGCCATTTTGTTGCTGATGTCACAGAGATGGTTTTGCCCGGAGGCGGAGCCTCCCACCTCAGAGAATTGCACGCTGTAGCAATATTATTAGGCTCCTCAAATATCGTTATTCATAAAAACACATTTATGTAATATTTTACAACATTGAGCAACCGCAACACGGGGATGCTGCATGCTCTGTCATCTTTGAGATGGCGAGACCTGCAGTTGGCACCTGAGATGGCGAGACCTGCAGTTGGCACCTGAGATGGCGAGACCTGTAGTTGGCACCTGAGATGGCGAGACCTGCAGTTGGCACCTGAGATGGCGAGACCTGCAGTTGGCACCTGAGATGGTCCCCACCTCCCTAAAACAAGCCAGAGTCACGCCGCTCATAAAAAAACCAACCCTGAACCCTACCGTCATAGGCAACTACCGTCCTGTCTCTCTTCTCTCCTTCCTTTCTAAAACACTTGAACGTGCTGTATCCAACCAACTTACTGCTTATCTCTTACAGAATGACCTCCTAGACCCTAATCAGTCAGGCTTCAGGACTGGTCACTCCACAGAGACAGCCCTCATTGCGGTCACAGAGGCACTTCACTTAGCAAAAGCGAAAGGCCTCTCCTCTGTCCTGATTCTCCTAGATCTATCTGCAGCCTTCGACACAGTCAACCACCAGATCCTCCTTGCGGCCCTCGCAGGAATGGGAGTGGCTGGCTCTGCGCTGACATGGCTGTCATCATACCTCAATGACCGCTCCTACCAAGTGTCATGGAGAGGGACCCTGTCGGCCACCCGCCCCCTGCGGACGGGTGTCCCCCAGGGCTCGGTTTTAGGACCCCTTCTCTTCTCCCTCTACACTAAATCACTGGGTAACATTATCACGTCTCATGGCTTCTCCTACCATTGTTATGCCGACGATACTCAACTCTTCCTCTCCTTCCCTCCCTCAGATATCCACGTATCTGAGCGGGTCTCGGCCTGTCTGTCCGACATCTCAGCCTGGATGACGTCCAACCACCTCAAACTGAACCTAAGCAAAACAGAATTGCTCCACCTGCTGGCCAAATCCTCCCCCCTAACCGACCTTTCAATCACAGTCGAGAATACAGCTGTGACTGCGTCCCCGACCGCCAAGAACCTTGGTGTTGTCCTCGACGACCAGTTGAACTTCTCTGCTCACATCGCAGCGACGACCAGAACCTGCCGATTCCTCCTGAGCAACGTCAGAAGGATACGCCCCTTCCTGACAAAAGAAGCCACCCAACTCCTCGTCCAATCAACAGTCATCTCCCGCCTCGACTACTGCAATGCACTGCTCGCTGGCCTCCCGGCCACTGCCACTAAGCCTCTTCAACTCATTCAGAACGCAGCGGCCCGCCTGATCTCAAACCTACCGAAGTCGGCCCATGTCACCCCACTTCTTAGGGACCTGCACTGGCTCCCCATTGCTGCACGAATCCGCTTCAAGGCCCTCGACCTAGCATACCGTGCGGCAAAGGGAACTGCTCCCGCCTACCTCCGGTCAATGGTCTCTAACTACACACCCTCAAGACCCCTACGCTCTGCATCTTCTGGCCGCCTCAGACCTACTCCTATCCAAGCTCCGGGAGGGTCATCAAAGAGAAGTCGCCTATTCTCAGTCCTTGCCCCACAATGGTGGAATGAACTACCCACCCCAGTTAGGACAGCCGAATCACGTCCAATCTTTCGCCGTCGACTAAAGACGCACTTCTTCAACCATTATCTGAATTAAAAAAAAAAAAAAAAAAAAAAACAATAAAAAAATCTAACCCTAACTAACCGTACTGTCATGCACTTGTCCTAATAAACTAACCTACACTGTAGCACTCAACACTTTGATGAACATTGTTGCTCAGCTGATAGAGTTGTGCCCTTCCTGATGGCTTGTCGTACAGAACTTGTAAGTCGCTTTGGATAAAAGCGTCAGCTAAATGACTAAATGTAAATGTAATGTAGATGGCGAGACCTGCAGTTGGCACCTGAGATGGCGAGACCTGCAGTTGGCACCTGAGATGGCGAGACCTGCAGTTGGCACTGTGTGAGGCCACGACATTTGAGCAAATTAATAATACTGCATGTTCTGAAGGTCCAGATTAATAATTCGAATTAGTTCAACAGAAAGGTATAGATTAGGCTATCACCTAAAGTCTGTTGGTTGCTATATGAGTTCAGCCTCAACCGAACTCTAATAAACGTCTCTTCTGTCTCCGTTATCCGCTGCCCGTCGCCGTCGGCAGATCGATGCAGGAGTATGGTATTCCTCCTCTCCCTTGGCGACACCACAACACCCTTTCCAACTAATAACGGCACTAACGTTACCACCACAGCGCTGTAGCAAAACACCTCTCTCTCCTCACTTTTATTCTCCAACTAACGGTTATCTTTTTCTCCGTTCAATATGTGTCGAGTGGCTCGGCTGTATACAAAACTAACGGTATAACTTTGTCTCCGTTCCAATGCGCGCTGTAAGCAGCGGCGATACAAGGAGCATATACGGGCGAACAATAATTAGGTCTCCCAGGTCGCACGTATTTTTCAGACATTGCCCTGTACCTGAGCTCTACCAGGCAGTGTATTCGCACATTGATAGCCTTCTGAAAGAAGACGTTTCTTCAATTAGCTTTACCAGTGATATTTGGAGCTCTGATGTCAGCCCAATGTCAATGCTGAGTTTGACAGCTCAGTGGATTGACGCAGACTTCCAACTCCGTAAAGCGCTCCTGCATTCCCAAGAGTTCTCCGGCTCCCATACTGCTGCAGCGCTGGCAACAGCATTCGAGAATATGTTCCAGACGTGGCATATTCCGAAAGAAAATATTCATGTCATACTCCGAGATAATGCCCAAAACGTGGTCAAACGCATGAAAGACACAGGATTACAACGTTTGGGATGTATGGCCCACGCGCTTCAGCTGGCTGTCCACGATGGAGTGCTGTCACAGCGCAGCATAAAAGACATCACACTTTTACGCACTGTTTAGCCTATATTTTACGCGCTGTGTTTAGCCCATTAAATAGGCTAATTGTTTTTTCAGCCTGTTATTAGTATTAACTTCTTTAATTCACACCTCCCCAGTTTGCCACAGCGCAACAGCCAATGTTCCGAGACATATTTATATATTTGTATAATTGTTAGGCTATTTGAATCCACCATTTAGGGCTGGTGTATTCAAATAGCCTAACAAATCAAATGTAATATGTCTCGAACATTGGCCCGCAGATGCACCACTGCAAACCAAAGAAATGTGAACTCAAGAAGCCAAAACAAAGTTTAGCCTGTTTTAGAAGGCTATAGCCAAAGTTGCCTTTTACCACCGCATAGGGGGCGACAGTGGCTCGGGAGGTAGAGCAGTCGTCTGGCAATCCGGAGGTTCCCGGTTCGATTCCCGCTCCTCCCGGGCAGCGTGTCGATGTGTCCTTGAGCAAGACACTTAACCCCTAACTGTTCCCGATGAGCAGGTCGGCACCTTGCATGGTCGCCTCCGCCGTCGGTGTGTGAATGTGTGAGTGAACGGGTAAAATGGCCAATTCTTTAATCCCAGCCGAAGAGTGCTGCAGAGTGCTTCCGCGTTTTCCCTGATTGGCTGCGACACGCCCCGCGGCAGCGGCAGAGCGGACCGGCAGAGCTTGCGGCATTATGTAGCCGTAATCCCCGCTGTTTTTCCATCGACGTTTAGCTCAACTGGTACGCCGCCGTGCTGTGGAGCCTGCGGTGCGGTTGGTCACAAGTTCGAATCACTTTTTTTTTTTACGTTTATCATCTCTCGCTATAAACGTGCATTCTTTCACTGGTTAAGTTTAGGCATTCTTTCGGAGTTGGTTAAGGTTAGGGTTAAGTTAAGGTTAGGGTTAAGGTTAGGAATTGTTTCGGAGTTGGTTAAGGTTAGAACGGTTAAGTTTAGGCGCTGTTAAGGAGCTGGTTAAGGTTAGAGTTTGTCTTAGAGAATGGCAATAGACAGCCTATTTCCGCACTGCCGCTGCCGCGGTCACATGGGCGTCATGGCCAATCAGAGAAACGCGACGCACTCTTCGGCTGGGATAAATATAGACGCGGTAAAATGTGAGGAACAAAATTGTAAAGTGCTTTGGATAAAAGTTGTTATATAAATTAAATATATATAAATTTACCACTGGAGTCAATTCTACTCTGGAATCTGTGTCACGCTGGTTGGAGTCGACTCTGGATTCACAGACACGTCGTCGGGAGTCGAAGAATCACTCTTTTTATTGACTCCCTGCCGTGAGGAGAAGCTTTTACCGGCATCCACTTCTATCAAGTGTCTTTATTAGTTGTCATACAAAAATACGGAATACTTTTATATGAAATGCTTCTTTCTGTGTTGCTCCTGAGAGTGTGCTAGATAAAAATAGATAAGTATAAAATAAGTATAAAATAGAAAGTCAAAAGTATGTAAACAAGTGAAAAACAAAAGTGTTCAATATACATATATACAATATACAATACAATATACAGTAACGATGCAGAAATGGGATCTGTCCCATAACTGTCCCTCTATCATCATCACTAGATCATTACCCCCCCCCCCCCCCCGGATAAGAAGCCACCCCCTCTTGACCTTAAATATCCCCCGCTCTCCTTCTCACTCCTCCTCCCTGTGACCTCTCTGTGACCTCTCCCAGTCGAGCCAGACAATTATCTGCACTTTGCACTTGGAGAGAGTGCTGGCGAGTCGCCACGGTCGCACAAGGACATGAGAGACTGTGTGTGTGTGTGTGTGTGTGTGTGTGTGT
>NC_140181.1:76860579-76923079 GCF_963971535.1 Notolepis coatsorum
AGGAGAGGAGAGGAGAGGAGAGGAGAGGAGAGGAGAGGGTAATGATTCAGGAGAGGAGAGGAGAAAATGCTCTGATGATCAACAATATACAATGAAGGTGAACACTTTGTTACAGCAAAGCCAGCATGTCTTCACTGACTGACGGATAATCACAGGCTGTCGAAATAAATGCCTTGCTTGTGTCACGGCACGGAGGAAGATTGACAAATTACAACGTGTGGCTTTGTCACAGGTCGATCTGAATCGAGAGATGGGGAAAAACACAGGAACAATCTTTATTGTGCAATTATATATAAAGTCACAGCAGCAGCACTACGGGATCACAGGGGGGCCGCGTCCACAGATAGGGTTTTTTTCAAGGCGGACCGCTTTGAAAATCTAAAATATGCCCAGAGCGCTTCCATAGTGTTTTTCCAGAGCGCCGGGAGCATATATGACTTGATTGTCCGACACCGCAACAATTAGCCTCTCATCTGCCATTTCTTGTGTATTTAGTTGGAATGATAGATAGAATAATTTGCAGTGTGTGTCGGTGTCAAAATAATTTGATGTGGCCAGTAGAGTGGCCTATATCGTTGAACTTGGACCTCAATCTGCTCGAGTCTCGCGACTCCCGCGGCTCCGCCACTCGCTCGATTTTGATTGTCGGTCGAAACAAGTTACCTTGATGAGCCGCGCTCCGCTCCAAAAGTTTAACTATTTTCAACTTTATATGCTGGGAGCGCTCCGCCCAAAAACGCTAGCCGCAGAGAGCCCTAAAATGCGAGGCACGGCGCTGGGAGAAGGAGCGCGCCTGTCGCGTCTTTAGCATAGAAATGAATGGCAGAAAGGAGCTGACAACTCATAAAAAGCTGGCTGTGGACACGTCGCCTTATTGCCTCAATGACAGAGGTTAGTATTCAGGGTTAGTACTGGCATCAGGAAAACGCGTGCTCTTCGCACTTTGCGGAAACGCTCACGGGTCTTACTAGCAACCATAGGCCACATCTTACACAAAGCAGAACGATGTCTCAAAGGAGCTAAGCTAATGCTACTTCATAAAGACGGCTCAAAGGAGCTAAGCTAATGCTCCTTCATAAAGACGGCTGAAAGGAGCTAAGCTAATGCTCCTTCATAAAGACGGCTGAAAGGAGCTAAGCTAATGCTACTTCATAAAAACGGCTGAAAGGAGCTAAGCTAATGCTACTTCATAAAGACGGCTGAAAGGAGCTAAGCTAATGCTACTACATAAAGACGGCTGAAAGGAGCTAAGCTAATGCTACTTCATGAAGACGGCTCAAAGGAGCTAAGCTAATGCTACTTCATAAAGACGCCTCAAAGGAGCTAAGCTAATGCTACTTCATAAAGACGGCTAAAAGGAGCTAAGCTAATTCTACTTCATAAAGACGGCTCAAAGGAGCTAAGCTAATGCTACTTCATGAAGACGGCTCAAAGGAGCTAAGCTAATGCTACTTCATAAAGACGGCTCAAAGGAGCTAAGCTAATGCTACTTCATAAAGACGGCTCAAAGGAGCTAAGCTAATGCTACTTCATAAAGACGGCTGAAAGGAGCTAAGCTAATGCTCCTTCATAAACACGGCTGAAAGGAGCTAAGCTAATGCTCCTTCATAAAGACGGCTGAAAGGAGCTAAGCTAATGCTCCTTCATAAACACGGCTGAAAGGAGCTAAGCTAATGCTCCTTCATAAAGACTGCTGAAAGGAGCTAAGCTAATGCTCCTTCATAAAGACGGCTGAAAGGAGCTAAGCTAATGCTACTTCATAAAGACGGCTGAAAGGAGCTAAGCTAATGCTACTTCATAAAGACGGCTGAAAGGAGCTAAGCTAATGCTACTTCATGAAGACGGCTGAAAGGAGCTAAGCTAATGCTCCTTCATAAAGACGGCTGAAAGGAGCTAAGCTAATGCTCCTTCATAAAGACGGCTGAAAGGAGCTAAGCTAATGCTACTTCATAAAGACGGCTGAAAGGAGCTAAGCTAATGCTCCTTCATAAAGACGGCTGAAAGGAGCTAAGCTAATGCTACTTCATAAAAACGGCTGAAAGGAGCTAAGCTAATGCTACTTCATAAAGACGGCTGAAAGGAGCTAAGCTAATGCTACTACATAAAGACGGCTGAAAGGAGCTAAGCTAATGCTACTTCATAAAGACGGCTGAAAGGAGCTAAGCTAATGCTACTTCATAAAGACGGCTCAAAGGAGCTAAGCTAATGCTACTTCATAAAGACGGCTTAAAGGAGCTAAGCTAATGCTACTTCATAAAGACGGCTGAAAGGAGTAATAGTGCTAATCAGATGTATGTACAGAGTTGTAGTATTAATATGTACAGTGATTCAGGTATGAAGACACTGTCTCTCTCGTGGATAAGTGAGCTCACATCAAGACAGACAGTGCCCATGAGACAGGTTGAATATAATTATGCATGTATTTTCAGATGGTGGTCAGCATCCTCGCCCAGGTGTTGGGCACATATTGTATCTTTGTGCGGTCGCTTTACCAGAGTAGGACGCTGCAACTGCTTTATCTAAAAAGATAAAAGCACAACAAAGTGAAAGAATTGGATATGAAGAAATGTATTTTCCTCACTAATTCCTCACTTTAAATCTTAGTTCCTCTTTTAAGTTTAGCCTGAGAATAACAGGAAACGTGTTCCAGTTCTTTTTGATCATGTAGTGTTTCTAGTATATGGTCGTCTGGGTTGTTTTCATGCTCACTGTCTGAAAATGTATTTATTTGCAAATCTTAGTATTGATATCGTTCCTCCTTCATGTTTGACTGAGAACAGATAATACTGTGTGTTCTATTCGGTTTGATCTCTTTTTATTATTTTCTCTTTTGTTATTTGATCTGGTTGATCTGATCAGGATACAGAATACAGTAAAGAGGAGGGACTGGTTTGATCTGATCAGGAGACAGAATACAGTAAAGAGCAGGGACTGGTTTATATAATATATATAATAATAATAATAATAATAATAATAATAATAATAATAATAATAATAATAATAATAATAATAATAATAATAATAATAATAATAATAATAATAATAATAATAATAATAATAATAATAATAATAATAATAATAATAATAATAATAATAATAATAATAATAATAATAATAATAATAATAATAATAATAATAATAATAATAATAATAATAATAATAATAATAATAATAATAATAATAATAATAATAATAATATATACACAGAGGAGGGAGGGGCTGGTTTGTTAGTGTTTGATCTGATCTAGTCAGCAGACACTGGATGAAGCCTATTGGTTGTAAAATAATGTATTATGTATTAACAGTAACGATGATAATAATATAGTAACTTGATCGATGGACAAGTGCTTTTGTTTGCAGATGATTTTGTTGCATGAAATGATTGTGTTTGAAATCATTCTTATGGGATTATTGCAATAAGCGGTAAGACCTGATAAGAAAGACTGTTTTGTTTACTATTTTTATTACTACTTTTTTTTTTTTTTAACACTTTATATTTCTTGATTGAATGAATGAATTAATTCATGTATAATGTCTAAAGATTTTATTTTATTTTATTGATGGAGTAAAAACACACAACAAGGATCCCAAGGATAACATGAGAAAGAGTAAAACCCTTATTTCCGTCATGGTCCCAGGGCTGTTAGGCCACAACAAAAAAGATGTATTATTCGCAGTAGATGTGAAAACTCATTAATTGATAGGAGCATTAAGCCTGAGCCCTGTGTTGCTTTTCAGACCTACTGACACCATCAACTGTCGCTGATAAAATAATGTTAATTAAGATAAAAACGATAACATTGGTACTAGCAACTGAACGGAGAGAGTGAGTTTGGGGAAAAAAAGACATTTTCTGTGTCACAGCCACTGCCTGGCATAATTGTTCCACCTTCAAGCAGAATACATGAACACAAATCTCTCTTCATTCTCTCTCTCTCAGTCACACAAACACATGTGAGTTGTCAACAAGAACACATGAAGATACAATGAAGAGAGGAGCAGAGGGAACAACCTGACCCGTTACGAGGGGACCATCTGGGCTCCTTTGAAGCTGTTTGGCACTTAAAAATAAATACTCAGCAGCTGATTGGATCTAAAACCACACTTGTAGCTGCCAGCAGTTCTTCAAAGGACGCTGATTGGTCCATAAAAACTGAGCCCGGCGGCACGGCCTTCAAGAGACAGCGATGTTAATGTTGGACGGTCCACTGGCTAATCAATAGGCAGCAGTTGGAACAAGATGGATCGCCCTCAGGAACCTCTCCAGGCCTCGATCACGGAGGTGTTTACACCTGCAGCTGTCACCGGCCTTTTAACTGTTCTGCTTCACGTATTCATGCTTCATGTGGGTTTTAATTATCCTCCCTTCCCTCTGTGATGTATGTATCATCTGTCTCTGTGATGTATGTATCATCTGTCTCTTTTCTATTTTATAGATATTTTTTGTCCCCTTTCCCTGTTACCATTCGAGAGGTCCTCTTGTCCTCTCACCAGGTCCTCTTGTCCTCTCACCAGGTCCTCTTGTCCTCTCACCAGGTCCTCTTGTCCTCTCACCAGGTCTCTTGTCCTCTCACCAGGTCCTCTTGTCCTCTCACCAGGTCCTCTTGTCCTCTCACCAGGTCCTCTTGTCCTCTCACCAGGTCCTCTTGTCCTCTCACCAGGTCCTCTTGTCCTCTCACCAGGTCTCTTGTCCTCTCACCAGGTCCTCTTGTCCTCTCACCAGGTCCTCTTGTCCTCTCACAGGTCCTCTTGTCCTCTCACCAGGTCCTCTTGTCCTCTCACCAGGTCCTCTTGTCCTCTCACCAGGTCCTCTTGTCCTCTCACCAGGTCCTCTTGTCCTCTCACCAGGTCCTCTTGTCCTCTCACCAGGTCCTCTTGTCCTCTCACCAGGTCCTCTTGTCCTCTCACCAGGTCCTCTTGTCCTCTCACCAGGTCCTCTTGTCCTCTCACCAGGTCCTCTTGTCCTCTCACCAGGTCCTCTTGTCCTCTCACCAGGTCCTCTTGTCCTCTCACCAGGTCCTCTTGTCCTCTCACCAGGTCCTCTTGTCCTCTCCGGTCCTCTTGTCCTCTCACCAGGTCCTCTTGTCCTCTCACCAGGTCCTCTTGTCCTCTCACCAGGTCCTCTTGTCCTCTCACCAGGTCCTCTTGTCCTCTCTCCAGGTCCTCTTGTCCTCTCACCAGGTCCTCTTGTCCTCTCACCAGGTCCTCTTGTCCTCTCACCAGGGCCTCTTGTCCTCTCACCAGGACATTAAAGCCAGAGGAGGATAAGAGCGGTTGTGAACACCAGAGACAGCTGCATCCAGACACTCTTCTAATCAGTCCTCTGGAAAACACAATTATGATTTTTGCATTCTGGAAAAGTTTGACTCTGCGTTCGAAAAAATTGGGACACAAAGACAGCAAAGCGATTACACATACGGTCATTGGATTCATGATTATTATCACAAACAGGTATTTGCCTGATCGACCGCGGCAGTGACACTGTTTTCAATTGGCTTCCCACGCTGTGTTCACTGCTCCTGTACCATCCGACTGGTCTCTCTTACAATCCTGTCTTTAACTTCATCCTAATCCTCCACCACTTCTCTCTCTCCATCTCTTAATGCCTTCTCTTACTCCAAACCTGCTCCTAGTTCAGCCCTCCTCCCCTCCTCCTCATCTCCTCCTCCTCTCCTCCCCTCCTCATCTCCTCCTCCTCTCATCCTCCTCTCCTCATCCTCCTCTCCTCCTCCTCTCCTCCACTCCTCCTCCTCGCCTCCTCCCCTCCTCCTCCCCTCCTCATCTCCTCCTCCTCTCATCCTCCTCTCATCCTCCTCTCCTCATCCTCCTCTCCTCCTCTCCTCCACTCCTCCTCCTCGCCTCCTCCCCTCCTCCTCCCCTCCTCATCTCCTCCTCCTCTCATCCTCCTCTCCTCATCGTCCTCTCCTCCTCCTCTCCTCCACTCCTCCTCCTCGCCTCCCCTCCTCCTCCTCCCCTCCTCCTCCTCTCCTCCTCCCCTCCTCCTCCCCTCCTCCTCTCCTCCTCTCAGCCTCCTCTCCTCCTCTCCTCCATCTAAACCTCCTCCTCTCCTCCTCCTCTCCTCCTCTCCTCCTCTCATCCTCCTATCCTCCTCCCCTCCTCCTCTCCCCCTCTCATCCTCCTATCCTCCTCCCCTCCTCCTATTCTCCTCCCCTCCTCCCCTCCTCCTCTTATCCTCCTCCTCTCCTCATCCTCCTCTCCTCCTCCTCTCCTCCTCCCCTCATCCTCCTCTCCTCCTCCTCGCCTCCTCCTCTCCTCCTCTCCTTCTCTCCTCCTATCCTGCCCTCCTCCTCTCCTCCTCCTCTCCTCCTCTCCTCCCCTCCTCCTCTCCTCCTCCTCTCCTCCCCTCCTCCTCTCCTCCTCCTCTCCTCCTCTCCTCCCCTCCTCCTCCTCTCCTCTTCTCCTCCTCCTCTCATCTCCCTCTCTCCGTACTTCGGTCTCCGCTGCACATATATACCCACAGCCTTAATGAAGTGTGAACGGCATGGAAACTGGATCACATTTGTCATTGACTTTGAGTTTAGTTTACAGAGCTATGAATAATTTATTATGTATGAATAAGGGCTTAAGAGTCTATCACGGTTTTGATAATGTATTCCTCCTTGAACCCTTCCTAGAATCCTGATGAAGAGAGTAAGCACACAAGACACACACCGACAGACACACACAGACACACACACAGACACACACACACACACACACACACACACAGACACACACACACACACACACACACACACACACACACACACACACACACACACACACACACACACACACACACACACACACACACACACACACACACACACAGTCACACACACAGTCACACACACACACACACACACACACACACACACACACACACATACACACACACACACACACATACACACACAGACACACACACAGACACACACACACACAGACACACACACACACACACACACACACACACACACACACACAGTCACACACACACACACACACACACACACACACACACACATACACACACACACACAGTCACACACACACACACACACACACACACACACATACACACACACACACACAGACACACACACACACAGACACACACACACACACACACACACACACACACACACACACACACACACACACACACACACACACACACACACACACACACACACCCCAGGCGTACGGATGCTGTACAGTAGGTCCCACTGGGGTGCATGTTAGCAAACAGATATAACCTCCCCCATACATACATACACACACACACACACACACACACACACACACACACACACACACACACACACACACACACACACACACACACACACACACACACACACACACACACACACACACACACACACACACACACACACACACACACACACACACACACACACACACACACACACACACACACACACACACACACACACACACACACACACACACACACACACACACACACACACACACACACACACACACACACACATATCACTGATGGCTGTTTACTGCAGACTGGAGGGACTGGGAGAGCCATGTTACTGACCAGACACTCTATATCAGTGATGGCTGTTTACTGCAGAGAGGAGGGACTGGGAGACCCATGTTACTGACCAGACACTCTATATCAGTGATGACTGTTTACTGCAGAGTGGAGGGACTGAGAGACCCATGTTACTGACCAGACACTCTGTATCAGTGATGACTGTTTACTGCAGAGTGGAGGGACTGAGAGACCCATGTTACTGACCAGACACTCTGTATCAGTGATGACTGTTTACTGCAGAGTGGAGGGACTGAGAGACCCATGTTACTGACCAGACACTATATCAGTGATGACTGTTTACTGCAGAGCAGGAGGGACTGGGAGACCCATGTTACTGACCAGACACTCTATATCAGTGATGGCTGTTTACTGCAGAGTGGAGGGACTGAGAGACCCATGTTACTGACCAGACACTCTATATCAGTGATGACTGTTTACTGCAGAGTGGAGGGACTGAGAGACCCATGTTACTGACCAGACACTCTATATCAGTGATGACTGTTTACTGCAGAGTGGAGGGACTGGGAGACCCATGTTACTGACCAGACACTCTATATCAGTGATGACTGTTTACTGCAGAGTGGAGGGACTGGGAGACCCATGTTACTGACCAGACACTCTATATCAGTGATGACTGTTTACTGCAGAGTGGAGGGACTGGGAGACCCATGTTACTGACCAGACACTCTATATCAGTGATGTCTGTTTACTGCAGAGTGGAGGGACTGGGAGACCCATGTTACTGACCAGACACTCTATATCAGTGATGGCTGTTTACTGCAGAGTGGAGGGACTGGGAGACCCATGTTACTGACCAGACACTCTATATCAGTGATGGCTGTTTACTGCAGAGTGGAGGGACTGGGAGACCCACGTTACTGACCAGACACAGACACTCTATATCAGTGATGACTGTTTACTCCAGAATGGAGGGACTGGGAGACCCATGTTACTGACCAGACACTCTATATCAGTGATGACTGTTTACTGCAGAGTGGAGGGACTGGGAGACCCATGTTACTGACCAGACACTCTATATCAGTGATGGCTGTTTACTGCAGAGTGGAGGGACTGGGAGACCCATGTTACTGACCAGACACTCTGTATCAGTGATGGCTGTTTACTGCAGACTGGAGGGACTGGGAGACCCATGTTACTGACCAGACACTCTGTATCAGTGATACTGTATCAGAAACTGTATACAGATCCTGTATCAGAAAGACTCAGAAGAAGCTTCTATCCCCAGGCCATCAGGCTGCTCAACGAACAATGAACACTACACAACAACAAACATCAAACGCACATAGCACACACATCCACACGCACACACTCACTTTAAACAAACACACTGTAGTACCCACTCCCCACACTTTATAGCACACACTCACTTTAAACAAACAAACACACTGTAGCACCCACTCCCCACACTTTATATTTATTGATGAATGATTGCACTACAACTCGTACACCTTACTGTAAATTGTACCTAAATTGTACCTCATCCCATTTCTGCTTTGCACTATATAGTATTGTACATTAGTACACTGCATAGTATTGTATATTATATGGTAACTCAGTTACGTCTATTCTGCATCGAACATTGTACATATGTCTATACTGAACACTGTGACCTCATTTTCTACTTCTAATTTACATGCTATACTATGTTATTTGATACTATCTTGTCTAGCACAGTCTCTGGAGCGTAACAGTAAGAATCATTTTGTATGAAAGTAGTCTGTACTTCTGTATGACACCTATTAAAGAAACTTGAAACTTGAAACTTGAACCTTGATGGCTGTTTACTGCAGAGTGGAGGGACTGGGAGACCCATGTTACTGACCAGACACTCTATATCAGTGATGGCTGTTTACTGCAGAGCGGAGGGACTTGGTGACCCATGTTACTGACCAGACACTCTGTATCAGTGATGGCTGTTTACTGCAGAGTGGAGGGACTGAGAGACCCATGTTACTGACCAGACCCTCTGTATCAGTGATGACTGTTTACTGCAGAGTGGAGGGACTGAGATACCCATGTTACTGACCAGACACTCTATATCAGTGATGGTTGTTTACTGCAGAGTGGAGGGACTGGGATACCCATGTTACTGACCAGACACTATATCAGTGATGGCTGTTTACTGCAGAGTGGAGGGACTGAGAGACCCATGTTACTGACCAGACACTCTGTATCAGTGATGGCTGTTTACTGCAGAGTGGAGGGACTGGGATACCCATGTTACTGACCAGACACTCTGTATCAGTGATGACTGTTTACTGCAGAGTGGAGGGACTGGGAGACCCATGTTACTGACCAGACACTGTATATCAGTGATGGCTGTTTACTGCAGACTGGAGGGACTGGGAGACCCATGTTACTGACCAGACACTCTATATCAGTGATGGCTGTTTACTGCAGAGTGGAGGGACTGGGAGACCCATGTTACTGACCAGACACTATATCAGTGATGGCTGTTTACTGCAGAGCGGAGGGACTTGGTGACCCATGTTACTGACCAGACACTCTATATCAGTGATGGCTGTTTACTGCAGAGTGGAGGGACTGGGAGACCCATGTTACTGACCAGAAACTCTATATCAGTGATGGCTGTTTACTGCAGAGTGGAGGGACTGGGAGACCCATGTTACTGACCAGACACTCTGTATCAGTGATGACTGTTTACTGCAGAGTGGAGGGACTGAGAGACCCATGTTACTGACCAGACACTCTATATCAGTGATGACTGTTTACTGCAGAGTGGAGGGACTGGGAGACCCATGTTACTGACCAGACACTATATCAGTGATGGCTGTTTACTGCAGAGTGGAGGGACTGAGAGACCCATGTTACTGACCAGACACTCTGTATCAGTGATGGCTGTTTACTGCAGAGTGGAGGGACTGGGAGACCCATGTTACTGACCAGACACTATATCAGTGATGGCTGTTTACTGCAGAGCGGAGGGACTTGGTGACCCATGTTACTGACCAGACACTCTATATCAGTGATGGCTGTTTACTGCAGAGTGGAGGGACTGGGAGACCCATGTTACTGACCAGAAACTCTATATCAGTGATGGCTGTTTACTGCAGAGTGGAGGGACTGGGAGACCCATGTTACTGACCAGACACTCTGTATCAGTGATGACTGTTTACTGCAGAGTGGAGGGACTGAGAGACCCATGTTACTGACCAGACACTCTATATCAGTGATGACTGTTTACTGCAGAGTGGAGGGACTGGGAGACCCATGTTACTGACCAGACACTATATCAGTGATGGCTGTTTACTGCAGAGTGGAGGGACTGAGAGACCCATGTTACTGACCAGACACTCTGTATCAGTGATGGCTGTTTACTGCAGAGTGGAGGGACTGGGAGACCCATGTTACTGACCAGACACTCTATATCAGTGATGGCTGTTTACTGCAGACTGGAGGGACTGGGAGAGCCATGTTACTGACCAGACACTCTATATCAGTGATGGCTGTTTACTGCAGAGCAGGGGGGACTGGGAGACCCATGTTACTGACCAGACACTATATCAGTGATGGCTGTTTACTGCAGAGTGGAGGGACTGAGAGACCCATGTTACTGACCAGACACTATATCAGTGATGACTGTTTACTGCAGAGCAGGAGGGACTGGGAGACCCATGTTACTGACCAGACACTCTGTATCAGTGATGACTGTTTACTGCAGAGTGGAGGGACTGGGAGACCCATGTTACTGACCAGACACTGTATATCAGTGATGGCTGTTTACTGCAGACTGGAGGGACTGGGAGACCCATGTTACTGACCAGACACTCTATATCAGTGATGGCTGTTTACTGCAGAGTGGAGGGACTGGGAGACCCATGTTACTGACCAGACACTCTATATCAGTGATGGCTGTTTACTGCAGAGTGGAGGGACTGGGAGACCCATGTTACTGACCAGACACTCTATATCAGTGATGACTGTTTACTGCAGAGTGGAGGGACTGGGAGACCCATGTTACTGACCAGACACTCTATATCAGTGATGACTGTTTACTGCAGAGTGGAGGGACTGGGAGACCCATGTTACTGACCAGACCCTCTGTATCAGTGATGACTGTTTACTGCAGAGTGGAGGGACTGAGAGACCCATGTTACTGACCAGACACTATATCAGTGATGACTGTTTACTGCAGAGTGGAGGGACTGGGAGACCCATGTTACTGACCAGACACTCTATATCAGTGATGACTGTTTACTGCAGAGTGGAGGGACTGGGAGACCCATGTTACTGACCAGACACTCTGTATCAGTGATGACTGTTTACTGCAGAGTGGAGGGACTGGGAGACCCATGTTACTGACCAGACACTCTATATCAGTGATGACTGTTTACTGCAGAGTGGAGGGACTGGGAGACCCATGTTACTGACCAGACACTCTATATCAGTGATGACTGTTTACTGCAGAGTGGAGGGACTGGGAGACCCATGTTACTGACCAGACACTCTATATCAGTGATGTCTGTTTACTGCAGAGTGGAGGGACTGAGAGACCCATGTTACTGACCAGACACTCTATATCAGTGATGTCTGTTTACTGCAGAGTGGAGGGACTGAGAGACCCATGTTACTGACCAGACACTCTGTATCAGTGATGACTGTTTACTGCAGAGTGGAGGGACTGGGAGACCCATGTTACTGACCAGACACTATATCAGTGATGTCTGTTTACTGCAGAGTGGAGGGACTGAGAGACCCATGTTACTGACCAGACACTATATCACTCAGTAATGTCTGTCAGAATGTAGAGCAATTATTTTCACGACTTATTTGAACAGAAATATTTTAATAGCAACATTATTTGAAGCCAGGTTGTGTCATTTATTTCCATCCTGCGTTATTTCAACACCTCAGGACACCTGATTGGCCGGTGTGTTTGCTCTGTCAATCCGGGGCCCTGCTGGCGAGGGGCCCCCGTTTCAGTTGAAACATGTGAAGCGTAGCTAAGGCCGCCTCTGGACGACGCACATCGCTGTACGTTCTGTCGCCGCTCTCTCTTCTTGCGGAGGCTCTGCGGCAACGCAGTCCATCTCTGCTCCAGAGTGACGTGGGTCTGAGGGTAAATACTCCAGTGTGAGAGAGATATTGGAGGAGGGGGTGGGGGGGTGGGGGGGGGTGGGGGTGTTTAGGGGGGGGGGGGGAGACACCATTGCATTGAAAGTGGCTCTGACCTCGGAGCTCTCCGGGGAAATGAGGTTTTGATGCGACTGACTGATTGGCGCGTCGACTCTGTCTCCATCATGACGTGTCATCAGGCGGTAATGGAGTGTTTGTTCCCAGCGGAGATCTGTGAGGACGGGGGGGGCGTGGGAGGGGGGGGGGGGGGGCGTGGGAGGGGGGGGGGGGGGCGTGGGGCGGGGCGTGGGGGCATGGGAGGGGGGGGGGTAGCGTGGGAGGGGGGGGGGGGTAATCGCAGTCGCGGATTCCAACAGGTTTAGCTAAACACTGATGAAACAGACAACAGATCATCCCTCTCTCTCTCTATCAGATCATCTCTCTCTATCAGATCATCTCTCTCTCTCTATCAGATCATCTCTCTCTATCAGATCATCTCTCTCTATCAGATCATCTCTCTCTATCAGATCATCTCTCTCTATCAGATCATCTCTCTCTATCAGATCATCTCTCTCTCTATCAGATCATCTCTCTCTATCAGATCATCTCTCTCTATCAGATCATCTCTCTCTATCAGATCATCTCTCTCTCTATCAGATCATCTCTCTCTATCAGATCATCTCTCTCTCTATCAGATCATCTCTCTCTATCAGATCATCTCTATCAGTTCATCCTTGTATTCATCCTTGTATCCGGGGAGGGCAGCCGGGAGCACAAAACAACTGCAAAAGAAAATGATAGTGCAATGCTATAAACATCTTCATGTAGCAAATCAATTCCCTTCACTGGCTCCCTGTCTCACTCAGGATTGAGTACAAAGTCTCCCTGTCTCACTCACCAATGCCTCCACGGAAACGCCCCCCTCTACCTCAAATAACTCATCACCCCTCACTCCTCCTCTACCTCAAAGAACTCATCACCCCTCACTCCTCCTCTACCTCAAAGAACTCATCACCCCTCACTCCTCCTCTACCTCAAATAACTCATCACTCCTCACTCCTCCTCTACCTTACAGAACTCATCACCCCTCACTCCTCCTCTACCTCAAATAACTCATCACTCCTCACTCCTCCTCTACCTCAAAGAACTCATCACCCCTCACTCCTCCTCTACCTCAAATAACTCATCACTCCTCACTCCTCCTCTACCTCAAAGAACTCATCACCCCTCACTCCTCCTCTACCTCAAATAACTCATCACCCCTCACTCCTCCTCTACCTCAAAGAACTCATCACTCCTCACTCCCCCTCTACCTCAAAGAACTCATCACCCCTCACTCCTCCTCTACCTCAAAGAACTCATCACCCCTCACTCCTCCTCTACCTCACAGAACTCATCACCCCTCACTCCTCCTCTACCTCACAGAACTCATCACCCCTCACTCGTCCTCTACCTCAAATAACTCATCACCCCTCACTCCTCCTCTACCTCAAAGAACTCATCACCCCTCACTCCTCCTCTACCTCACAGAACTCATCACCCCTCACTCCTCCTCTACCTCACAGAACTCATCACCCCTCACTCGTCCTCTACCTCAAAGAACTCATCACCCCTCACTCCTCCTCTACCTCAAATAACTCATCACTCCTCACTCCTCCTCTACCTCAAAGAACTCATCACCCCTCACTCCTCCTCTACCTCAAAGAACTCATCACCCCTCACTCCTCCTCTACCTCAAAGAACTCATCACCCCTCACTCCTCCTCTACCTCAAATAACTCATCACCCCGCACTCCTCCTCTACCTCAAAGAACTCATCACCCCTCACTCCTCCTCTACCTCAAATAACTCATCACCCCTCACTCCTCCTCTACCTCAAATAACTCATCACCCCTCACTCCTCCTCTACCTCACAGAACTCATCACCCCTCACTCCTCCTCTACCTCAAAGAACTCATCACCCCTCACTCCTCCTCTACCTCACAGAACTCATCACTCCTCACTCCTCCTCTACCTCACAGAACTCATCACTCCTCACTCCCCCTCTACCTCAAAGAACTCATCACCCCTCACTCCTCCTCTACCTCAAAGAACTCATCACCCCTCACTCCTCCTCTACCTCACAGAACTCATCACCCCTCACTCCTCCTCTACCTCACAGAACTCATCACCCCTCACTCGTCCTCTACCTCAAATAACTCATCACCCCTCACTCCTCCTCTACCTCAAAGAACTCATCACCCCTCACTCCTCCTCTACCTCACAGAACTCATCACCCCTCACTCCTCCTCTACCTCACAGAACTCATCACCCCTCACTCGTCCTCTACCTCAAAGAACTCATCACCCCTCACTCCTCCTCTACCTCAAATAACTCATCACTCCTCACTCCTCCTCTACCTCAAAGAACTCATCACCCCTCACTCCTCCTCTACCTCAAAGAACTCATCACCCCTCACTCCTCCTCTACCTCAATGAACTCATCACCCCTCACTCCCCCTCTACCTCACAGAACTCATCACCCCTCACTCCTCCTCTACCTCAAAGAACTCATCACCCCTCACTCATCCTCTACCTCAAAGAACTCATCACCCCTCACTCCTCCTCTACCTCACAGAACTCATCACCCCTCACCCCTCCTCTACCTCACAGAACTCATCACCCCTCACTCCTCCTCTACCTCAAAGAACTCATCACCCCTCACTCCTCCTCTACCTCACAGAACTCATCACCCCTCACCCCTCCTCTACCTCACAGAACTCATCACCCCTCACTCCTCCTCTACCTCACAGAACTCATCACCCCTCACTCCTCCTCTACCTCAAAGAGCTCATCACCCCTCACTCCTCCTCTACCTCACAGAACTCACCACCCCTCACTCCCCCTCTACCTCAAAGAACTCATCACCCCTCACCCCTCCTCTACCTCAAAGAACTCATCACCCCTCACCCCTCCTCTACCTCAAAGAGCTCATCACCCCTCACTCCTCCTCTACCTCAAATAACTCATCACCCCTCACTCCTCCTCTACCTCACAGAACTCATCACCCCTCACTCCTCCTCTACCTCAAATAACTCATCACCCCTCACTCCTCCTCTACCTCAAAGAGCTCATCACCCCTCACTCCCCCTCTACCTCAAAGAACTCATCACCCCTCACTCCTCCTCTACCTCAATGAACTCATCACCCCTCACTCCCCCTCTACCTCAATGAACTCATCACCCCTCACTCCCCATCTACCTCAATGAACTCATCACTCCTCACTCCTCCTCTACCTCAAATAACTCATCACCCCTCACTCCTCCTCTACCTCAAAGAACTCATCACCCCTCACTCGTCCTCTACCTCAAAGAACTCATCACTCATCACCCCTCACTCCTCCTCTACCTCACAGAGCTCATCACCCCTCACTCCTCCTCTACCTTACAGAACTCATCACCCCTCACTCCTCCTCTACCTCAAATAACTCATCACTCCTCACTCCTCCTCTACCTCAAAGAACTCATCACCCCTCACTCCTCCTCTACCTCAAATAACTCATCACTCCTCACTCCTCCTCTACCTTACAGAACTCATCACCCCTCACTCCTCCTCTACCTCAAATAACTCATCACTCCTCACTCCTCCTCTACCTCAAAGAACTCATCACCCCTCACTCCTCCTCTACCTCAAATAACTCATCACTCCTCACTCCTCCTCTACCTCAAAGAACTCATCACCCCTCACTCCTCCTCTACCTCAAATAACTCATCACCCCTCACTCCTCCTCTACCTCAAAGAACTCATCACTCCTCACTCCCCCTCTACCTCAAAGAACTCATCACCCCTCACTCCTCCTCTACCTCAAAGAACTCATCACCCCTCACTCCTCCTCTACCTCACAGAACTCATCACCCCTCACTCCTCCTCTACCTCACAGAACTCATCACCCCTCACTCGTCCTCTACCTCAAATAACTCATCACCCCTCACTCCTCCTCTACCTCAAAGAACTCATCACCCCTCACTCCTCCTCTACCTCACAGAACTCATCACCCCTCACTCCTCCTCTACCTCACAGAACTCATCACCCCTCACTCGTCCTCTACCTCAAAGAACTCATCACCCCTCACTCCTCCTCTACCTCAAATAACTCATCACTCCTCACTCCTCCTCTACCTCAAAGAACTCATCACCCCTCACTCCTCCTCTACCTCAAAGAACTCATCACCCCTCACTCCCCCTCTACCTCAAAGAACTCATCACCCCTCACTCCTCCTCTACCTCACAGAACTCATCACTCCTCACTCCTCCTCTACCTCAAATAACTCATCACCCCTCACTCCTCCTCTACCTCAAAGAACTCATCACCCCTCACTCGTCCTCTACCTCAAAGAACTCATCACTCATCACCCCTCACTCCTCCTCTACCTCACAGAGCTCATCACCCCTCACTCCTCCTCTACCTTACAGAACTCATCACCCCTCACTCCTCCTCTACCTCAAATAACTCATCACTCCTCACTCCTCCTCTACCTCAAAGAACTCATCACCCCTCACTCCTCCTCTACCTCAAATAACTCATCACTCCTCACTCCTCCTCTACCTTACAGAACTCATCACCCCTCACTCCTCCTCTACCTCAAATAACTCATCACTCCTCACTCCTCCTCTACCTCAAAGAACTCATCACCCCTCACTCCTCCTCTACCTCAAATAACTCATCACTCCTCACTCCTCCTCTACCTCAAAGAACTCATCACCCCTCACTCCTCCTCTACCTCAAATAACTCATCACCCCTCACTCCTCCTCTACCTCAAAGAACTCATCACTCCTCACTCCCCCTCTACCTCAAAGAACTCATCACCCCTCACTCCTCCTCTACCTCAAAGAACTCATCACCCCTCACTCCTCCTCTACCTCACAGAACTCATCACCCCTCACTCCTCCTCTACCTCACAGAACTCATCACCCCTCACTCGTCCTCTACCTCAAATAACTCATCACCCCTCACTCCTCCTCTACCTCAAAGAACTCATCACCCCTCACTCCTCCTCTACCTCACAGAACTCATCACCCCTCACTCCTCCTCTACCTCACAGAACTCATCACCCCTCACTCGTCCTCTACCTCAAAGAACTCATCACCCCTCACTCCTCCTCTACCTCAAATAACTCATCACTCCTCACTCCTCCTCTACCTCAAAGAACTCATCACCCCTCACTCCTCCTCTACCTCAAAGAACTCATCACCCCTCACTCCTCCTCTACCTCAAAGAACTCATCACCCCTCACTCCTCCTCTACCTCAAATAACTCATCACCCCTCACTCCTCCTCTACCTCAAAGAACTCATCACCCCTCACTCCTCCTCTACCTCAAATAACTCATCACCCCTCACTCCTCCTCTACCTCAAATAACTCATCACCCCTCACTCCTCCTCTACCTCACAGAACTCATCACCCCTCACTCCTCCTCTACCTCAAAGAACTCATCACCCCTCACTCCTCCTCTACCTCACAGAACTCATCACTCCTCACTCCTCCTCTACCTCACAGAACTCATCACTCCTCACTCCCCCTCTACCTCAAAGAACTCATCACCCCTCACTCCTCCTCTACCTCAAAGAACTCATCACCCCTCACTCCTCCTCTACCTCACAGAACTCATCACCCCTCACTCCTCCTCTACCTCACAGAACTCATCACCCCTCACTCGTCCTCTACCTCAAATAACTCATCACCCCTCACTCCTCCTCTACCTCAAAGAACTCATCACCCCTCACTCCTCCTCTACCTCACAGAACTCATCACCCCTCACTCCTCCTCTACCTCACAGAACTCATCACCCCTCACTCGTCCTCTACCTCAAAGAACTCATCACCCCTCACTCCTCCTCTACCTCAAATAACTCATCACTCCTCACTCCTCCTCTACCTCAAAGAACTCATCACCCCTCACTCCTCCTCTACCTCAAAGAACTCATCACCCCTCACTCCTCCTCTACCTCAATGAACTCATCACCCCTCACTCCCCCTCTACCTCACAGAACTCATCACCCCTCACTCCTCCTCTACCTCAAAGAACTCATCACCCCTCACTCATCCTCTACCTCAAAGAACTCATCACCCCTCACTCCTCCTCTACCTCACAGAACTCATCACCCCTCACCCCTCCTCTACCTCACAGAACTCATCACCCCTCACTCCTCCTCTACCTCAAAGAACTCATCACCCCTCACTCCTCCTCTACCTCACAGAACTCATCACCCCTCACCCCTCCTCTACCTCACAGAACTCATCACCCCTCACTCCTCCTCTACCTCACAGAACTCATCACCCCTCACTCCTCCTCTACCTCAAAGAGCTCATCACCCCTCACTCCTCCTCTACCTCACAGAACTCACCACCCCTCACTCCCCCTCTACCTCAAAGAACTCATCACCCCTCACCCCTCCTCTACCTCAAAGAACTCATCACCCCTCACCCCTCCTCTACCTCAAAGAGCTCATCACCCCTCACTCCTCCTCTACCTCAAATAACTCATCACCCCTCACTCCTCCTCTACCTCACAGAACTCATCACCCCTCACTCCTCCTCTACCTCAAATAACTCATCACTCATCACCCATCCTCTACCTCAAAGAACTCATCACCCCTCACTCCTCCTCTACCTCAAATAACTCATCACCCCTCACTCCTCCTCTACCTCAAAGAGCTCATCACCCCTCACTCCTCCTCTACCTCAATGAACTCATCACCCCTCACTCCCCCTCTACCTCAATGAACTCATCACCCCTCACTCCCCATCTACCTCAATGAACTCATCACTCCTCACTCCTCCTCTACCTCAAATAACTCATCACCCCTCACTCCTCCTCTACCTCAAAGAACTCATCACCCCTCACTCGTCCTCTACCTCAAAGAACTCATCACTCATCACCCCTCACTCCTCCTCTACCTCACAGAGCTCATCACCCCTCACTCCTCCTCTACCTTACAGAACTCATCACCCCTCACTCCTCCTCTACCTCAAATAACTCATCACTCCTCACTCCTCCTCTACCTCAAAGAACTCATCACCCCTCACTCCTCCTCTACCTCAAATAACTCATCACTCCTCACTCCTCCTCTACCTTACAGAACTCATCACCCCTCACTCCTCCTCTACCTCAAATAACTCATCACTCCTCACTCCTCCTCTACCTCAAAGAACTCATCACCCCTCACTCCTCCTCTACCTCAAATAACTCATCACTCCTCACTCCTCCTCTACCTCAAAGAACTCATCACCCCTCACTCCTCCTCTACCTCAAATAACTCATCACCCCTCACTCCTCCTCTACCTCAAAGAACTCATCACTCCTCACTCCCCCTCTACCTCAAAGAACTCATCACCCCTCACTCCTCCTCTACCTCAAAGAACTCATCACCCCTCACTCCTCCTCTACCTCACAGAACTCATCACCCCTCACTCCTCCTCTACCTCACAGAACTCATCACCCCTCACTCGTCCTCTACCTCAAATAACTCATCACCCCTCACTCCTCCTCTACCTCAAAGAACTCATCACCCCTCACTCCTCCTCTACCTCACAGAACTCATCACCCCTCACTCCTCCTCTACCTCACAGAACTCATCACCCCTCACTCGTCCTCTACCTCAAAGAACTCATCACCCCTCACTCCTCCTCTACCTCAAATAACTCATCACTCCTCACTCCTCCTCTACCTCAAAGAACTCATCACCCCTCACTCCTCCTCTACCTCAAAGAACTCATCACCCCTCACTCCCCCTCTACCTCAAAGAACTCATCACCCCTCACTCCTCCTCTACCTCACAGAACTCATCACTCCTCACTCCTCCTCTACCTCAAATAACTCATCACCCCTCACTCCTCCTCTACCTCAAAGAACTCATCACCCCTCACTCGTCCTCTACCTCAAAGAACTCATCACTCATCACCCCTCACTCCTCCTCTACCTCACAGAGCTCATCACCCCTCACTCCTCCTCTACCTTACAGAACTCATCACCCCTCACTCCTCCTCTACCTCAAATAACTCATCACTCCTCACTCCTCCTCTACCTCAAAGAACTCATCACCCCTCACTCCTCCTCTACCTCAAATAACTCATCACTCCTCACTCCTCCTCTACCTTACAGAACTCATCACCCCTCACTCCTCCTCTACCTCAAATAACTCATCACTCCTCACTCCTCCTCTACCTCAAAGAACTCATCACCCCTCACTCCTCCTCTACCTCAAATAACTCATCACTCCTCACTCCTCCTCTACCTCAAAGAACTCATCACCCCTCACTCCTCCTCTACCTCAAATAACTCATCACCCCTCACTCCTCCTCTACCTCAAAGAACTCATCACTCCTCACTCCCCCTCTACCTCAAAGAACTCATCACCCCTCACTCCTCCTCTACCTCAAAGAACTCATCACCCCTCACTCCTCCTCTACCTCACAGAACTCATCACCCCTCACTCCTCCTCTACCTCACAGAACTCATCACCCCTCACTCGTCCTCTACCTCAAATAACTCATCACCCCTCACTCCTCCTCTACCTCAAAGAACTCATCACCCCTCACTCCTCCTCTACCTCACAGAACTCATCACCCCTCACTCCTCCTCTACCTCACAGAACTCATCACCCCTCACTCGTCCTCTACCTCAAAGAACTCATCACCCCTCACTCCTCCTCTACCTCAAATAACTCATCACTCCTCACTCCTCCTCTACCTCAAAGAACTCATCACCCCTCACTCCTCCTCTACCTCAAAGAACTCATCACCCCTCACTCCTCCTCTACCTCAAAGAACTCATCACCCCTCACTCCTCCTCTACCTCAAATAACTCATCACCCCTCACTCCTCCTCTACCTCAAAGAACTCATCACCCCTCACTCCTCCTCTACCTCAAATAACTCATCACCCCTCACTCCTCCTCTACCTCAAATAACTCATCACCCCTCACTCCTCCTCTACCTCACAGAACTCATCACCCCTCACTCCTCCTCTACCTCAAAGAACTCATCACCCCTCACTCCTCCTCTACCTCACAGAACTCATCACTCCTCACTCCTCCTCTACCTCACAGAACTCATCACCCCTCACTCCTCCTCTACCTCAAAGAACTCATCACCCCTCACTCCTCCTCTACCTCAAAGAACTCATCACCCCTCACTCCTCCTCTGCCTCAAAGAACTCATCACCCCTCACTCCTCCTCTACCTCAAAGAACTCATCACCCCTCACTCCTCCTCTACCTCAAAGAACTCATCACCCCTCACTCCTCCTCTACCTCAATGAACTCATCACCCCTCACTCCCCCTCTACCTCAAAGAACTCATCACCCCTCACTCCTCCTCTACCTCACAGAACTCATCACTCCTCACTCCTCCTCTACCTCAAATAACTCATCACCCCTCACTCCTCCTCTACCTCAAAGAACTCATCACCCCTCACTCGTCCTCTACCTCAAAGAACTCATCACTCATCACCCCTCACTCCTCCTCTACCTCACAGAGCTCATCACCCCTCACTCCTCCTCTACCTTACAGAACTCATCACCCCTCACTCCTCCTCTACCTCAAATAACTCATCACTCCTCACTCCTCCTCTACCTCAAAGAACTCATCACCCCTCACTCCTCCTCTACCTCAAATAACTCATCACTCCTCACTCCTCCTCTACCTTACAGAACTCATCACCACTCACTCCTCCTCTACCTCAAATAACTCATCACTCCTCACTCCTCCTCTACCTCAAAGAACTCATCACCCCTCACTCCTCCTCTACCTCAAATAACTCATCACTCCTCACTCCTCCTCTACCTCAAAGAACTCATCACCCCTCACTCCTCCTCTACCTCAAATAACTCATCACCCCTCACTCCTCCTCTACCTCAAAGAACTCATCACTCCTCACTCCCCCTCTACCTCAAAGAACTCATCACCCCTCACTCCTCCTCTACCTCAAAGAACTCATCACCCCTCACTCCTCCTCTACCTCACAGAACTCATCACCCCTCACTCCTCCTCTACCTCACAGAACTCATCACCCCTCACTCGTCCTCTACCTCAAATAACTCATCACCCCTCACTCCTCCTCTACCTCAAAGAACTCATCACCCCTCACTCCTCCTCTACCTCACAGAACTCATCACCCCTCACTCCTCCTCTACCTCACAGAACTCATCACCCCTCACTCGTCCTCTACCTCAAAGAACTCATCACCCCTCACTCCTCCTCTACCTCAAATAACTCATCACTCCTCACTCCTCCTCTACCTCAAAGAACTCATCACCCCTCACTCCTCCTCTACCTCAAAGAACTCATCACCCCTCACTCCTCCTCTACCTCAATGAACTCATCACCCCTCACTCCCCCTCTACCTCACAGAACTCATCACCCCTCACTCCTCCTCTACCTCAAAGAACTCATCACCCCTCACTCATCCTCTACCTCAAATAACTCATCACTCCTCACTCCTCCTCTACCTCAAAGAACTCATCACCCCTCACTCCTCCTCTACCTCAAATAACTCATCACTCCTCACTCCTCCTCTACCTCAAAGAACTCATCACCCCTCACTCCTCCTCTACCTCAAATAACTCATCACCCCTCACTCCTCCTCTACCTCAAAGAACTCATCACTCCTCACTCCCCCTCTACCTCAAAGAACTCATCACCCCTCACTCCTCCTCTACCTCAAAGAACTCATCACCCCTCACTCCTCCTCTACCTCACAGAACTCATCACCCCTCACTCCTCCTCTACCTCACAGAACTCATCACCCCTCACTCGTCCTCTACCTCAAATAACTCATCACCCCTCACTCCTCCTCTACCTCAAAGAACTCATCACCCCTCACTCCTCCTCTACCTCACAGAACTCATCACCCCTCACTCCTCCTCTACCTCACAGAACTCATCACCCCTCACTCGTCCTCTACCTCAAAGAACTCATCACCCCTCACTCCTCCTCTACCTCAAATAACTCATCACTCCTCACTCCTCCTCTACCTCAAAGAACTCATCACCCCTCACTCCTCCTCTACCTCAAAGAACTCATCACCCCTCACTCCTCCTCTACCTCAATGAACTCATCACCCCTCACTCCCCCTCTACCTCACAGAACTCATCACCCCTCACTCCTCCTCTACCTCAAAGAACTCATCACCCCTCACTCATCCTCTACCTCAAAGAACTCATCACCCCTCACTCCTCCTCTACCTCACAGAACTCATCACCCCTCACCCCTCCTCTACCTCACAGAACTCATCACCCCTCACTCCTCCTCTACCTCAAAGAACTCATCACCCCTCACTCCTCCTCTACCTCACAGAACTCATCACCCCTCACCCCTCCTCTACCTCACAGAACTCATCACCCCTCACTCCTCCTCTACCTCACAGAACTCATCACCCCTCACTCCTCCTCTACCTCAAAGAGCTCATCACCCCTCACTCCTCCTCTACCTCACAGAACTCACCACCCCTCACTCCCCCTCTACCTCAAAGAACTCATCACCCCTCACCCCTCCTCTACCTCAAAGAACTCATCACCCCTCACCCCTCCTCTACCTCAAAGAGCTCATCACCCCTCACTCCTCCTCTACCTCAAATAACTCATCACCCCTCACTCCTCCTCTACCTCACAGAACTCATCACCCCTCACTCCTCCTCTACCTCAAATAACTCATCACTCATCACCCATCCTCTACCTCAAAGAACTCATCACCCCTCACTCCTCCTCTACCTCAAATAACTCATCACCCCTCACTCCTCCTCTACCTCAAAGAGCTCATCACCCCTCACTCCTCCTCTACCTCAATGAACTCATCACCCCTCACTCCCCCTCTACCTCAATGAACTCATCACCCCTCACTCCCCATCTACCTCAATGAACTCATCACCCCTCACTCCTCCTCTACCTCAATGAACTCATCACCCCTCACTCCCCCTCTACCTCAAAGAACTCATCACCCCTCACTCCTCCTCTACCTCAAATAACTCATCACCCCTCACTCCTCCTCTACCTCAAAGAGCTCATCACCCCTCACTCCTCCTCTACCTCAAAGAACTCATCACCCCTCACTCCTCCTCTACCTCAAAGAGCTCATCACCCCTCACTCCTCCTCTACCTCAAATAACTCATCACTCATCACCCCTCACTCCTCCTCTACCTCAAAGAGATCATCACCCCTCACTCCTCCTCTACCTCACAGAACTCATCACCCCTCACTCCTCCTCTACCTCAAAGAACTCATCACCCCTCACTCCTCCTCTACCTCAAATAACTCATCACTCCTCACTCCTCCTCTACCTCAAAGAACTCATCACCCCTCACTCCTCCTCTACCTCAAATAACTCATCACCCCTCACTCCTCCTCTACCTCAAAGAACTCATCACTCCTCACTCCCCCTCTACCTCAAAGAACTCATCACCCCTCACTCCTCCTCTACCTCAAAGAACTCATCACCCCTCACTCCTCCTCTACCTCACAGAACTCATCACCCCTCACTCCTCCTCTACCTCACAGAACTCATCACCCCTCACTCGTCCTCTACCTCAAATAACTCATCACCCCTCACTCCTCCTCTACCTCAAAGAACTCATCACCCCTCACTCCTCCTCTACCTCACAGAACTCATCACCCCTCACTCCTCCTCTACCTCACAGAACTCATCACCCCTCACTCGTCCTCTACCTCAAAGAACTCATCACCCCTCACTCCTCCTCTACCTCAAATAACTCATCACTCCTCACTCCTCCTCTACCTCAAAGAACTCATCACCCCTCACTCCTCCTCTACCTCAAAGAACTCATCACCCCTCACTCCTCCTCTACCTCAAAGAACTCATCACCCCTCACTCCTCCTCTACCTCAAAGAACTCATAACCCCTCACTCCTCCTCTACCTCACAGAACTCATCACTCCTCACTCCTCCTCTACCTCACAGAACTCATCACTCCTCACTCCTCCTCTACCTCAAAGAACTCATCACCCCTCACTCCTCCTCTACCTCACAGAACTCATCACTCCTCACTCCTCCTCTACCTCAAAGAACTCATCACCCCTCACTCCTCCTCTACCTCACAGAACTCATCACCCCTCACTCCTCCTCTACCTCACAGAACTCATCACCCCTCACTCCTCCTCTACCTCACAGAACTCATCACCCCTCACTCCTCCTCTACCTCAAAGAACTCATAACCCCTCACTCCTCCTCTACCTCAAAGAACTCATCACCCCTCACTCCTCCTCTACCTCAAATAACTCATCACCCCTCACTCCTCCTCTACCTCAAATAACTCATCACCCCTCACTCCTCCTCTACCTCACAGAACTCATCACCCCTCACTCCTCCTCTACCTCAAAGAACTCATCACCCCTCACTCCTCCTCTACCTCACAGAACTCATCACTCCTCACTCCTCCTCTACCTCACAGAACTCATCACCCCTCACTCCTCCTCTACCTCAAAGAACTCATCACCCCTCACTCCTCCTCTACCTCAAAGAACTCATCACCCCTCACTCCTCCTCTGCCTCAAAGAACTCATCACCCCTCACTCCTCCTCTACCTCAAAGAACTCATCACCCCTCACTCCTCCTCTACCTCAAAGAACTCATCACCCCTCACTCCTCCTCTACCTCAATGAACTCATCACCCCTCACTCCCCCTCTACCTCAAAGAACTCATCACCCCTCACTCCTCCTCTACCTCACAGAACTCATCACTCCTCACTCCTCCTCTACCTCAAATAACTCATCACCCCTCACTCCTCCTCTACCTCAAAGAACTCATCACCCCTCACTCGTCCTCTACCTCAAAGAACTCATCACTCATCACCCCTCACTCCTCCTCTACCTCACAGAGCTCATCACCCCTCACTCCTCCTCTACCTTACAGAACTCATCACCCCTCACTCCTCCTCTACCTCAAATAACTCATCACTCCTCACTCCTCCTCTACCTCAAAGAACTCATCACCCCTCACTCCTCCTCTACCTCAAATAACTCATCACTCCTCACTCCTCCTCTACCTTACAGAACTCATCACCCCTCACTCCTCCTCTACCTCAAATAACTCATCACTCCTCACTCCTCCTCTACCTCAAAGAACTCATCACCCCTCACTCCTCCTCTACCTCAAATAACTCATCACTCCTCACTCCTCCTCTACCTCAAAGAACTCATCACCCCTCACTCCTCCTCTACCTCAAATAACTCATCACCCCTCACTCCTCCTCTACCTCAAAGAACTCATCACTCCTCACTCCCCCTCTACCTCAAAGAACTCATCACCCCTCACTCCTCCTCTACCTCACAGAACTCATCACCCCTCACTCCTCCTCTACCTCACAGAACTCATCACCCCTCACTCGTCATCTACCTCAAATAACTCATCACCCCTCACTCCTCCTCTACCTCAAAGAACTCATCACCCCTCACTCCTCCTCTACCTCACAGAACTCATCACCCCTCACTCCTCCTCTACCTCACAGAACTCATCACCCCTCACTCGTCCTCTACCTCAAAGAACTCATCACCCCTCACTCCTCCTCTACCTCAAATAACTCATCACTCCTCACTCCTCCTCTACCTCAAAGAACTCATCACCCCTCACTCCTCCTCTACCTCAAAGAACTCATCACCCCTCACTCCTCCTCTACCTCAATGAACTCATCACCCCTCACTCCCCCTCTACCTCACAGAACTCATCACCCCTCACTCCTCCTCTACCTCAAAGAACTCATCACCCCTCACTCATCCTCTACCTCAAAGAACTCATCACCCCTCACTCCTCCTCTACCTCAAAGAGCTCATCACCCCTCACTCCTCCTCTACCTCAAAGAACTCATCACCCCTCACTCCCCCTCTACCTCAAAGAACTCATCACCCCTCACTCCTCCTCTACCTCACAGAACTCATCACCCCTCACCCCTCCTCTACCTCACAGAACTCATCACCCCTCACTCCTCCTCTACCTCAAAGAACTCATCACCCCTCACTCCTCCTCTACCTCACAGAACTCATCACCCCTCACCCCTCCTCTACCTCACAGAACTCATCACCCCTCACTCCTCCTCTACCTCACAGAACTCATCACCCCTCACTCCTCCTCTACCTCAAAGAGCTCATCACCCCTCACTCCTCCTCTACCTCACAGAACTCACCACCCCTCACTCCCCCTCTACCTCAAAGAACTCATCACCCCTCACCCCTCCTCTACCTCAAAGAACTCATCACCCCTCACCCCTCCTCTACCTCAAAGAGCTCATCACCCCTCACTCCTCCTCTACCTCAAATAACTCATCACCCCTCACTCCTCCTCTACCTCACAGAACTCATCACCCCTCACTCCTCCTCTACCTCAAATAACTCATCACTCATCACCCATCCTCTACCTCAAAGAACTCATCACCCCTCACTCCTCCTCTACCTCAAAGAACTCATCACCCCTCACTCCTCCTCTACCTCAAAGAGCTCATCACCCCTCACTCCTCCTCTACCTCAATGAACTCATCACCCCTCACTCCCCCTCTACCTCAATGAACTCATCACCCCTCACTCCCCCTCTACCTCAATGAACTCATCACCCCTCACTCCTCCTCTACCTCAATGAACTCATCACCCCTCACTCCCCCTCTACCTCAAAGAACTCATCACCCCTCACTCCTCCTCTACCTCAAATAACTCATCACCCCTCACTCCTCCTCTACCTCAAAGAGCTCATCACCCCTCACTCCTCCTCTACCTCAAAGAACTCATCACCCCTCACTCCTCCTCTACCTCAAAGAGCTCATCACCCCTCACTCCTCCTCTACCTCAAATAACTCATCACTCATCACCCCTCACTCCTCCTCTACCTCAAAGAGCTCATCACCACTCACTCCTCCTCTACCTCACAGAACTCATCACCCCTCACTCCTCCTCTACCTCAAAGAACTCATCACCCCTCACTCCTCCTCTACCTCAAATAACTCATCACCCCTCACTCCCCCTCTACCTCAAAGAGCTCATCACCCCTCACTCCCCCTCTACCTCAAAGAACTCATCACCCCTCACTCCTCCTCTACCTCAAATAACTCATCACCCCTCACTCCCCCTCTACCTCAAAGAGCTCATCACCCCTCACTCCCCCTCTACCTCAAATAACTCATCACCCCTCACTCCCCCTCTACCTCAAAGAGCTCATCACCCCTCACTCCCCCTCTACCTCAAAGAACTCATCACCCCTCACTCCTCCTCTACCTCAAAGAACTCATCACCCCTCACTCCTCCTCTACCTCAAATAACTCATCACCCCTCACTCCCCCTCTACCTCAAAGAGCTCATCAGCCCTCACTCCTCCTCTACCTCAAAGAGCTCATCACCCCTCACTCCTCCTCTACCTCAAAGAGCTCATCACCCCTCACTCCTCCTCTACCTTACAGAACTCATCACCCATCACTCCTCCTCTACCTCAAAGAGCTCATCACCCCTCACTCCTCCTCTACCTCACAGAACTCATCACCCCTCACTCCTCCTCTACCTCAAAGAGCTCATCACCCCTCACTCCTCCTCTACCTCAAAGAACTCATAACCCCTCACTCCTCCTCTACCTCACAGAACTCATCACTCCTCACTCCTCCTCTACCTCACAGAACTCATCACTCCTCACTCCTCCTCTACCTCAAAGAACTCATCACCCCTCACTCCTCCTCTACCTCACAGAACTCATCACTCCTCACTCCTCCTCTACCTCAAAGAACTCATCACCCCTCACTCCTCCTCTACCTCACAGAACTCATCACCCCTCACTCCTCCTCTACCTCACAGAACTCATCACCCCTCACTCCTCCTCTACCTCACAGAACTCATCACCCCTCACTCCTCCTCTACCTCAAATAACTCATAACCCCTCACTCCTCCTCTACCTCAAAGAACTCATCACCCCTCACTCCTCCTCTACCTCAAAGAACTCATAACCCCTCACTCCTCCTCTACCTCAAAGAACTCATCACCCCTCACTCCTCCTCTACCTTAAAGAACTCATCACTCATCACCCCTCACTCCTCCTCTACCTCAAATAACTCATCACCCCTCACTCCCCCTCTACCTCAAAGAACTCATCACCCCTCACTCCTCCTCTACCTCAAATAACTCATCACCCCTCACTCCTCCTCTACCTCAAAGAACTCATCACCCCTCACTCCTCCTCTACCTCAAATAACTCATCACCCCTCACTCCCCCTCTACCTCAAAGAACTCATCACTCATCACCCATCCTCTACCTCAAAGAACTCATCACTCATCACCCCTCACTCCTCCTCTACCTCAAAGAGCTCATCACCCCTCACTCCTCCTCTACCTCAAATAACTCATCACCTCTCACTCCCCCTCTACCTCAAAGAACTCATCACTCATCACCCATCCTCTACCTCAAAGAACTCATCACTCATCACCCCTCACTCCTCCTCTACCTCAAAGAACTCATCACCCCTCACTCCTCCTCTACCTCAAAGAACTCATCACCCCTCACTCCTCCTCTACCTCACAGAACTCATCACCCCTCACTCCTCCTCTACCTCAAAGAACTCATCACCCCTCACTCCTCCTCTACCTCAAATAACTCATCACCCCTCACTCCCCCTCTACCTCAAATAACTCATCACCCCTCACTCCCCCTCTACCTCAAAGAGCTCATCACCCCTCACTCCCCCTCTACCTCAAAGAACTCATCACCCCTCACTCCCCCTCTACCTCAAATAACTCATCACCCCTCACTCCTCCTCTACCTCAAAGAACTCATCACCCCTCACTCCTCCTCTACCTCAAAGAGCTCATCACCCCTCACTCCTCCTCTACCTCAAAGAACTCATAACCCCTCACTCCTCCTCTACCTCAAATAACTCATCACCCCTCACTCCTCCTCTACCTCAAATAACTCATCACCCCTCACTCCTCCTCTACCTCAAAGAACTCATCACCCCTCACTCCTCCTCTACCTCAAAGAACTCATCACCCCTCACTCCTCCTCTACCTCAAATAACTCATCACCCCTCACTCCTCCTCTACCTCAAAGAACTCATCACCCCTCACTCCCCCTCTACCTCAAATAACTCATCACTCATCACCCCTCACTCCTCCTCTACCTCAAAGAACTCATCACCCCTCACTCCCCCTCTACCTCAAATAACTCATCACTCATCACCCCTCACTCCTCCTCTACCTCAAATAACTCATCACTCATCACCCCTCACTCCCCCTCTACCTTAAATAACTCATCACCCCTCACACCCCCTCTACCTCAAAGAACTCATCACCCTCACTCCTCCTCTACCTCAAAGAACTCATCACCCCTCACTCCTCCTCTACCTCAAAGAACTCATCACCCCTCACTCCTCCTCTACCTCACAGAACTCATCACCCCTCACTCCTCCTCTACCTCACAGAACTCATCACCCCTCACTCCTCCTCTACCTCACAGAACTCATCACCCCTCACTCCTCCTCTACCTCACAGAACTCATCACCCCTCACTCCTCCTCTACCTCAAAGAACTCATCACCCCTCACTCCTCCTCTACCTCAAAGAACTCATCACCCCTCACTCCTCCTCTACCTCAAAGAACTCATCACCCTCACTCCTCCTCTACCTCAAAGAACTCATCACCCCTCACTCCTCCTCTACCTCAAAGAACTCATCACCCTCACTCCTCCTCTACCTCACAGAACTCATCACCCCTCACTCCTCCTCTACCTCAAAGAACTCATCACCCCTCACTCCCCCTCTACCTCAAAGAACTCATCACCCTCACTCCCCCTCTACCTCAAAGAACTCATCACCCTCACTCCTCCTCTACCTCACAGAACTCATCACCCCTCACTCCTCCTCTACCTCAAAGAACTCATCACCCCTCACTCCTCCTCTACCTCACAGAACTCATCACCCCTCACTCCTCCTCTACCTCAAAGAACTCATCACCCCTCACTCCCCCTCTACCTCAAAGAACTCATCACCCTCACTCCTCCTCTACCTCAAAGAACTCACCACCCCTCACTCCTCCTCTACCTCACAGAACTCACCACCCCTCACTCCTCCTCTACCTCAAAGAACTCATCACCCTCACTCCTCCTCTACCTCAAAGAACTCATCACTCATCACCCCTCCTCTACCTCAAAGAACTCATCACCCTCACTCCTCCTCTACCTCAAAGAACTCATCACCCTCACTCCTCCTCTACCTCAAATAACTCATCAGTCATCACCCCTCACTCCTCCTCTACCTCACAGAACTCATCACCCCTCACTCCTCCTCTACCTCAAAGAACTCATCACCCCTCACTCCTCCTCTACCTCAAAGAACTCATCACCCCTCACTCCTCCTCTACCTCAAAGAACTCATCACCCCTCACTCCTCCTCTACCTCAAAGAACTCATCACCCCTCACTCCTCCTCTACCTCACAGAACTCATCACTCATCACCCCTCACTCCCCCTCTACCTCAAAGAACTCATCACTCATCACCCCTCACTCCTCCTCTACCTCACAGAACTCATCACCCCTCACTCCTCCTCTACCTCAAAGAACTCTTCACCCCTCACTCCTCCTCTACCTCACAGAACTCATCACTCATCACCCCTCACTCCTCCTCTACCTCAAAGAACTCATCACTCATCACCCCTCACTCCTCCTCTACCTCACAGAACTAATCACCCCTCACTCCTCCTCTACCTCAAAGAACTCATCACCCTCACTCCTCCTCTACCTCACAGAACTCATCACCCCTCACTCCTCCTCTACCTCAAAGAACTCATCACCCCTCACTCCTCCTCTACCTCAAAGAACTCATCACCCCTCACTCCCCCTCTACCTCAAAGAACTCATCACCCTCACTCCCCCTCTACCTCAAAGAACTCATCACCCCTCACTCCTCCTCTACCTCACAGAACTCATCACCCCTCACTCCCCCTCTACCTCAAAGAACTCATCACCCCTCACTCCTCCTCTACCTCAAAGAACTCATCACCCCTCACTCCTCCTCTACCTCAAAGAACTCATAACCCCTCACTCCTCCTCTACCTCAAATAACTCATCACCCCTCACCCCTCACTCCTCCTCTACCTCACAGAACTCATCACCCCTCACTCCTCATCTACCTCAAAGAACTCATCACCCCTCACTCCTCCTCTACCTCAAAGAACTCATCACCCCTCACTCCTCCTCTACCTCAAATAACTCATCACCCCTCACTCCCCCTCTACCTTAAAGAACTCATCACCCCTCACTCCCCCTCTACCTCAAAGAACTCATCACCCCTCACTCCCCCTCTACCTCAAATAACTCATCACTCATCACCCCTCACTCCTCCTCTACCTCAAATAACTCATCACCCCTCACTCCTCCTCTACCTCAAATAACTCATCACCCCTCACTCCCCCTCTACCTCAAAGAACTCATCACTCATCACCCATCCTCTACCTCAAAGAACTCATCACTCATCACCCCTCACTCCTCCTCTACCTCAAAGAGCTCATCACCCCTCACTCCTCCTCTACCTCACAGAACTCATCACCCCTCACTCCTCCTCTACCTCAAATAACTCATCACTCCTCACTCCTCCTCTACCTCAAAGAACTCATCACCCCTCACTCCTCCTCTACCTCAAATAACTCATCACTCCTCACTCCTCCTCTACCTTACAGAACTCATCACCCCTCACTCCTCCTCTACCTCAAATAACTCATCACTCCTCACTCCTCCTCTACCTCAAAGAACTCATCACCCCTCACTCCTCCTCTACCTCAAATAACTCATCACTCCTCACTCCTCCTCTACCTCAAAGAACTCATCACCCCTCACTCCTCCTCTACCTCAAATAACTCATCACCCCTCACTCCTCCTCTACCTCAAAGAACTCATCACTCCTCACTCCCCCTCTACCTCAAAGAACTCATCACCCCTCACTCCTCCTCTACCTCAAAGAACTCATCACCCCTCACTCCTCCTCTACCTCACAGAACTCATCACCCCTCACTCCTCCTCTACCTCACAGAACTCATCACCCCTCACTCGTCCTCTACCTCAAATAACTCATCACCCCTCACTCCTCCTCTACCTCAAAGAACTCATCACCCCTCACTCCTCCTCTACCTCACAGAACTCATCACCCCTCACTCCTCCTCTACCTCACAGAACTCATCACCCCTCACTCGTCCTCTACCTCAAAGAACTCATCACCCCTCACTCCTCCTCTACCTCAAATAACTCATCACTCCTCACTCCTCCTCTACCTCAAAGAACTCATCACCCCTCACTCCTCCTCTACCTCAAAGAACTCATCACCCCTCACTCCTCCTCTACCTCAATGAACTCATCACCCCTCACTCCCCCTCTACCTCACAGAACTCATCACCCCTCACTCCTCCTCTACCTCAAAGAACTCATCACCCCTCACTCATCCTCTACCTCAAAGAACTCATCACCCCTCACTCCTCCTCTACCTCAAAGAGCTCATCACCCCTCACTCCTCCTCTACCTCAAAGAACTCATCACCCCTCACTCCCCCTCTACCTCAAAGAACTCATCACCCCTCACTCCTCCTCTACCTCACAGAACTCATCACCCCTCACCCCTCCTCTACCTCACAGAACTCATCACCCCTCACTCCTCCTCTACCTCAAAGAACTCATCACCCCTCACTCCTCCTCTACCTCACAGAACTCATCACCCCTCACCCCTCCTCTACCTCACAGAACTCATCACCCCTCACTCCTCCTCTACCTCACAGAACTCATCACCCCTCACTCCTCCTCTACCTCAAAGAGCTCATCACCCCTCACTCCTCCTCTACCTCACAGAACTCACCACCCCTCACTCCCCCTCTACCTCAAAGAACTCATCACCCCTCACCCCTCCTCTACCTCAAAGAACTCATCACCCCTCACCCCTCCTCTACCTCAAAGAGCTCATCACCCCTCACTCCTCCTCTACCTCAAATAACTCATCACCCCTCACTCCTCCTCTACCTCACAGAACTCATCACCCCTCACTCCTCCTCTACCTCAAATAACTCATCACTCATCACCCATCCTCTACCTCAAAGAACTCATCACCCCTCACTCCTCCTCTACCTCAAAGAACTCATCACCCCTCACTCCTCCTCTACCTCAAAGAGCTCATCACCCCTCACTCCTCCTCTACCTCAATGAACTCATCACCCCTCACTCCCCCTCTACCTCAATGAACTCATCACCCCTCACTCCCCCTCTACCTCAATGAACTCATCACCCCTCACTCCTCCTCTACCTCAATGAACTCATCACCCCTCACTCCCCCTCTACCTCAAAGAACTCATCACCCCTCACTCCTCCTCTACCTCAAATAACTCATCACCCCTCACTCCTCCTCTACCTCAAAGAGCTCATCACCCCTCACTCCTCCTCTACCTCAAAGAACTCATCACCCCTCACTCCTCCTCTACCTCAAAGAGCTCATCACCCCTCACTCCTCCTCTACCTCAAATAACTCATCACTCATCACCCCTCACTCCTCCTCTACCTCAAAGAGCTCATCACCACTCACTCCTCCTCTACCTCACAGAACTCATCACCCCTCACTCCTCCTCTACCTCAAAGAACTCATCACCCCTCACTCCTCCTCTACCTCAAATAACTCATCACCCCTCACTCCCCCTCTACCTCAAAGAGCTCATCACCCCTCACTCCCCCTCTACCTCAAAGAACTCATCACCCCTCACTCCTCCTCTACCTCAAATAACTCATCACCCCTCACTCCCCCTCTACCTCAAAGAGCTCATCACCCCTCACTCCCCCTCTACCTCAAATAACTCATCACCCCTCACTCCCCCTCTACCTCAAAGAGCTCATCACCCCTCACTCCCCCTCTACCTCAAAGAACTCATCACCCCTCACTCCTCCTCTACCTCAAAGAACTCATCACCCCTCACTCCTCCTCTACCTCAAATAACTCATCACCCCTCACTCCCCCTCTACCTCAAAGAGCTCATCAGCCCTCACTCCTCCTCTACCTCAAAGAGCTCATCACCCCTCACTCCTCCTCTACCTCAAAGAGCTCATCACCCCTCACTCCTCCTCTACCTTACAGAACTCATCACCCATCACTCCTCCTCTACCTCAAAGAGCTCATCACCCCTCACTCCTCCTCTACCTCACAGAACTCATCACCCCTCACTCCTCCTCTACCTCAAAGAGCTCATCACCCCTCACTCCTCCTCTACCTCAAAGAACTCATAACCCCTCACTCCTCCTCTACCTCACAGAACTCATCACTCCTCACTCCTCCTCTACCTCACAGAACTCATCACTCCTCACTCCTCCTCTACCTCAAAGAACTCATCACCCCTCACTCCTCCTCTACCTCACAGAACTCATCACTCCTCACTCCTCCTCTACCTCAAAGAACTCATCACCCCTCACTCCTCCTCTACCTCACAGAACTCATCACCCCTCACTCCTCCTCTACCTCACAGAACTCATCACCCCTCACTCCTCCTCTACCTCACAGAACTCATCACCCCTCACTCCTCCTCTACCTCAAATAACTCATAACCCCTCACTCCTCCTCTACCTCAAAGAACTCATCACCCCTCACTCCTCCTCTACCTCAAAGAACTCATAACCCCTCACTCCTCCTCTACCTCAAAGAACTCATCACCCCTCACTCCTCCTCTACCTTAAAGAACTCATCACTCATCACCCCTCACTCCTCCTCTACCTCAAATAACTCATCACCCCTCACTCCCCCTCTACCTCAAAGAACTCATCACCCCTCACTCCTCCTCTACCTCAAATAACTCATCACCCCTCACTCCTCCTCTACCTCAAAGAACTCATCACCCCTCACTCCTCCTCTACCTCAAATAACTCATCACCCCTCACTCCCCCTCTACCTCAAAGAACTCATCACTCATCACCCATCCTCTACCTCAAAGAACTCATCACTCATCACCCCTCACTCCTCCTCTACCTCAAAGAGCTCATCACCCCTCACTCCTCCTCTACCTCAAATAACTCATCACCTCTCACTCCCCCTCTACCTCAAAGAACTCATCACTCATCACCCATCCTCTACCTCAAAGAACTCATCACTCATCACCCCTCACTCCTCCTCTACCTCAAAGAACTCATCACCCCTCACTCCTCCTCTACCTCAAAGAACTCATCACCCCTCACTCCTCCTCTACCTCACAGAACTCATCACCCCTCACTCCTCCTCTACCTCAAAGAACTCATCACCCCTCACTCCTCCTCTACCTCAAATAACTCATCACCCCTCACTCCCCCTCTACCTCAAATAACTCATCACCCCTCACTCCCCCTCTACCTCAAAGAGCTCATCACCCCTCACTCCCCCTCTACCTCAAAGAACTCATCACCCCTCACTCCCCCTCTACCTCAAATAACTCATCACCCCTCACTCCTCCTCTACCTCAAAGAACTCATCACCCCTCACTCCTCCTCTACCTCAAAGAGCTCATCACCCCTCACTCCTCCTCTACCTCAAAGAACTCATAACCCCTCACTCCTCCTCTACCTCAAATAACTCATCACCCCTCACTCCTCCTCTACCTCAAATAACTCATCACCCCTCACTCCTCCTCTACCTCAAAGAACTCATCACCCCTCACTCCTCCTCTACCTCAAAGAACTCATCACCCCTCACTCCTCCTCTACCTCAAATAACTCATCACCCCTCACTCCTCCTCTACCTCAAAGAACTCATCACCCCTCACTCCCCCTCTACCTCAAATAACTCATCACTCATCACCCCTCACTCCTCCTCTACCTCAAAGAACTCATCACCCCTCACTCCCCCTCTACCTCAAATAACTCATCACTCATCACCCCTCACTCCTCCTCTACCTCAAATAACTCATCACTCATCACCCCTCACTCCCCCTCTACCTTAAATAACTCATCACCCCTCACACCCCCTCTACCTCAAAGAACTCATCACCCTCACTCCTCCTCTACCTCAAAGAACTCATCACCCCTCACTCCTCCTCTACCTCAAAGAACTCATCACCCCTCACTCCTCCTCTACCTCACAGAACTCATCACCCCTCACTCCTCCTCTACCTCACAGAACTCATCACCCCTCACTCCTCCTCTACCTCACAGAACTCATCACCCCTCACTCCTCCTCTACCTCACAGAACTCATCACCCCTCACTCCTCCTCTACCTCAAAGAACTCATCACCCCTCACTCCTCCTCTACCTCAAAGAACTCATCACCCCTCACTCCTCCTCTACCTCAAAGAACTCATCACCCTCACTCCTCCTCTACCTCAAAGAACTCATCACCCCTCACTCCTCCTCTACCTCAAAGAACTCATCACCCTCACTCCTCCTCTACCTCACAGAACTCATCACCCCTCACTCCTCCTCTACCTCAAAGAACTCATCACCCCTCACTCCCCCTCTACCTCAAAGAACTCATCACCCTCACTCCCCCTCTACCTCAAAGAACTCATCACCCTCACTCCTCCTCTACCTCACAGAACTCATCACCCCTCACTCCTCCTCTACCTCAAAGAACTCATCACCCCTCACTCCTCCTCTACCTCACAGAACTCATCACCCCTCACTCCTCCTCTACCTCAAAGAACTCATCACCCCTCACTCCCCCTCTACCTCAAAGAACTCATCACCCTCACTCCTCCTCTACCTCAAAGAACTCACCACCCCTCACTCCTCCTCTACCTCACAGAACTCACCACCCCTCACTCCTCCTCTACCTCAAAGAACTCATCACCCTCACTCCTCCTCTACCTCAAAGAACTCATCACTCATCACCCCTCCTCTACCTCAAAGAACTCATCACCCTCACTCCTCCTCTACCTCAAAGAACTCATCACCCTCACTCCTCCTCTACCTCAAATAACTCATCAGTCATCACCCCTCACTCCTCCTCTACCTCACAGAACTCATCACCCCTCACTCCTCCTCTACCTCAAAGAACTCATCACCCCTCACTCCTCCTCTACCTCAAAGAACTCATCACCCCTCACTCCTCCTCTACCTCAAAGAACTCATCACCCCTCACTCCTCCTCTACCTCAAAGAACTCATCACCCCTCACTCCTCCTCTACCTCACAGAACTCATCACTCATCACCCCTCACTCCCCCTCTACCTCAAAGAACTCATCACTCATCACCCCTCACTCCTCCTCTACCTCACAGAACTCATCACCCCTCACTCCTCCTCTACCTCAAAGAACTCTTCACCCCTCACTCCTCCTCTACCTCACAGAACTCATCACTCATCACCCCTCACTCCTCCTCTACCTCAAAGAACTCATCACTCATCACCCCTCACTCCTCCTCTACCTCACAGAACTAATCACCCCTCACTCCTCCTCTACCTCAAAGAACTCACCACCCCTCACTCCTCCTCTACCTCAAAGAACTCATCACCCTCACTCCTCCTCTACCTCAAAGAACTCATCACTCATCACCCATCCTCTACCTCAAAGAACTCATCACTCATCACCCCTCACTCCTCCTCTACCTCAAAGAGCTCATCACCCCTCACTCCTCCTCTACCTCAAATAACTCATCACCTCTCACTCCCCCTCTACCTCAAAGAACTCATCACTCATCACCCATCCTCTACCTCAAAGAACTCATCACTCATCACCCCTCACTCCTCCTCTACCTCAAAGAACTCATCACCCCTCACTCCTCCTCTACCTCAAAGAACTCATCACCCCTCACTCCTCCTCTACCTCACAGAACTCATCACCCCTCACTCCTCCTCTACCTCAAAGAACTCATCACCCCTCACTCCTCCTCTACCTCAAATAACTCATCACCCCTCACTCCCCCTCTACCTCAAATAACTCATCACCCCTCACTCCCCCTCTACCTCAAAGAGCTCATCACCCCTCACTCCCCCTCTACCTCAAAGAACTCATCACCCCTCACTCCCCCTCTACCTCAAATAACTCATCACCCCTCACTCCTCCTCTACCTCAAAGAACTCATCACCCCTCACTCCTCCTCTACCTCAAAGAGCTCATCACCCCTCACTCCTCCTCTACCTCAAAGAACTCATAACCCCTCACTCCTCCTCTACCTCAAATAACTCATCACCCCTCACTCCTCCTCTACCTCAAATAACTCATCACCCCTCACTCCTCCTCTACCTCAAAGAACTCATCACCCCTCACTCCTCCTCTACCTCAAAGAACTCATCACCCCTCACTCCTCCTCTACCTCAAATAACTCATCACCCCTCACTCCTCCTCTACCTCAAAGAACTCATCACCCCTCACTCCCCCTCTACCTCAAATAACTCATCACTCATCACCCCTCACTCCTCCTCTACCTCAAAGAACTCATCACCCCTCACTCCCCCTCTACCTCAAATAACTCATCACTCATCACCCCTCACTCCTCCTCTACCTCAAATAACTCATCACTCATCACCCCTCACTCCCCCTCTACCTTAAATAACTCATCACCCCTCACACCCCCTCTACCTCAAAGAACTCATCACCCTCACTCCTCCTCTACCTCAAAGAACTCATCACCCCTCACTCCTCCTCTACCTCAAAGAACTCATCACCCCTCACTCCTCCTCTACCTCACAGAACTCATCACCCCTCACTCCTCCTCTACCTCACAGAACTCATCACCCCTCACTCCTCCTCTACCTCACAGAACTCATCACCCCTCACTCCTCCTCTACCTCACAGAACTCATCACCCCTCACTCCTCCTCTACCTCAAAGAACTCATCACCCCTCACTCCTCCTCTACCTCAAAGAACTCATCACCCCTCACTCCTCCTCTACCTCAAAGAACTCATCACCCTCACTCCTCCTCTACCTCAAAGAACTCATCACCCCTCACTCCTCCTCTACCTCAAAGAACTCATCACCCTCACTCCTCCTCTACCTCACAGAACTCATCACCCCTCACTCCTCCTCTACCTCAAAGAACTCATCACCCCTCACTCCCCCTCTACCTCAAAGAACTCATCACCCTCACTCCCCCTCTACCTCAAAGAACTCATCACCCTCACTCCTCCTCTACCTCACAGAACTCATCACCCCTCACTCCTCCTCTACCTCAAAGAACTCATCACCCCTCACTCCTCCTCTACCTCACAGAACTCATCACCCCTCACTCCTCCTCTACCTCAAAGAACTCATCACCCCTCACTCCCCCTCTACCTCAAAGAACTCATCACCCTCACTCCTCCTCTACCTCAAAGAACTCACCACCCCTCACTCCTCCTCTACCTCACAGAACTCACCACCCCTCACTCCTCCTCTACCTCAAAGAACTCATCACCCTCACTCCTCCTCTACCTCAAAGAACTCATCACTCATCACCCCTCCTCTACCTCAAAGAACTCATCACCCTCACTCCTCCTCTACCTCAAAGAACTCATCACCCTCACTCCTCCTCTACCTCAAATAACTCATCAGTCATCACCCCTCACTCCTCCTCTACCTCACAGAACTCATCACCCCTCACTCCTCCTCTACCTCAAAGAACTCATCACCCCTCACTCCTCCTCTACCTCAAAGAACTCATCACCCCTCACTCCTCCTCTACCTCAAAGAACTCATCACCCCTCACTCCTCCTCTACCTCAAAGAACTCATCACCCCTCACTCCTCCTCTACCTCACAGAACTCATCACTCATCACCCCTCACTCCCCCTCTACCTCAAAGAACTCATCACTCATCACCCCTCACTCCTCCTCTACCTCACAGAACTCATCACCCCTCACTCCTCCTCTACCTCAAAGAACTCTTCACCCCTCACTCCTCCTCTACCTCACAGAACTCATCACTCATCACCCCTCACTCCTCCTCTACCTCAAAGAACTCATCACTCATCACCCCTCACTCCTCCTCTACCTCACAGAACTAATCACCCCTCACTCCTCCTCTACCTCAAAGAACTCATCACCCTCACTCCTCCTCTACCTCACAGAACTCATCACCCCTCACTCCTCCTCTACCTCAAAGAACTCATCACCCCTCACTCCTCCTCTACCTCACAGAACTCATCACCCCTCACTCCCCCTCTACCTCAAAGAGCTCATCACCCCTCACTCCTCCTCTACCTCAAAGAACTCATCACCCCTCACTCCTCCTCTACCTCAAAGAACTCATCACCCCTCACTCCTCCTCTACCTCAAAGAACTCATCACCCCTCACTCCTCCTCTACCTCAAAGAACTCATCACCCCTCACTCCCCCTCTACCTCAAAGAACTCATCACCCTCACTCCCCCTCTACCTCAAAGAACTCATCACCCCTCACTCCTCCTCTACCTCACAGAACTCATCACCCCTCACTCCCCCTCTACCTCAAAGAACTCATCACCCCTCACTCCTCCTCTACCTCAAAGAACTCATCACCCCTCACTCCTCCTCTACCTCAAAGAACTCATAACCCCTCACTCCTCCTCTACCTCAAATAACTCATCACCCCTCACCCCTCACTCCTCCTCTACCTCACAGAACTCATCACCCCTCACTCCTCATCTACCTCAAAGAACTCATCACCCCTCACTCCTCCTCTACCTCAAAGAACTCATCACCCCTCACTCCTCCTCTACCTCAAATAACTCATCACCCCTCACTCCCCCTCTACCTTAAAGAACTCATCACCCCTCACTCCCCCTCTACCTCAAAGAACTCATCACCCCTCACTCCCCCTCTACCTCAAATAACTCATCACTCATCACCCCTCACTCCTCCTCTACCTCAAAGAACTCATCACCCCTCACTCCTCCTCTACCTCAAATAACTCATCACCCCTCACTCCCCCTCTACCTCAAAGAACTCATCACTCATCACCCATCCTCTACCTCAAAGAACTCATCACTCATCACCCCTCACTCCTCCTCTACCTCAAAGAGCTCATCACCCCTCACTCCTCCTCTACCTCACAGAACTCATCACCCCTCACTCCTCCTCTACCTTACAGAACTCATCACCCCTCACTCCTCCTCTACCTCACAGAACTCATCACCCCTCACTCCTCCTCTACCTCAAAGAACTCATAACCCCTCACTCCTCCTCTACCTCACAGAACTCATCACCCCTCACTCCTCCTCTACCTCAAAGAACTCATCACCCCTCACTCCTCCTCTACCTCAAATAACTCATCACCCCTCACTCCTCCTCTACCTCAAAGAACTCATCACCCCTCACTCCTCCTCTACCTCACAGAACTCATCACCCCTCACTCCCCCTCTACCTCAAAGAGCTCATCACCCCTCACTCCTCCTCTACCTCACAGAACTCATCACCCCTCACTCCTCCTCTACCTCACAGAACTCATCACTCCTCACTCCTCCTCTACCTCAAAGAGCTCATCACCCCTCACTCCTCCTCTACCTCAAAGAACTCATCACCCCTCACTCCTCCTCTACCTCAAAGAACTCATCACCCCTCACTCCTCCTCTACCTCAAAGAGCTCATCACCCCTCACTCCTCCTCTACCTCACAGAACTCATCACCCCTCACTCCTCCTCTACCTCACAGAACTCATCACCCCTCACTCCTCCTCTACCTCAAAGAACTCATCACCCCTCACTCCCCCTCTACCTCAAATAACTCATCACCCCTCACTCCCCCTCTACCTCAAATAACTCATCACTCATCACCCCTCACTCCTCCTCTACCTCAAAGAACTCATCACCCCTCACTCCTCCTCTACCTCAAAGAACTCATCACCCCTCACTCCTCCTCTACCTCAAAGAACTCATCACCCCTCACTGCCCCTCTACCTCAAATAACTCATCACTCATCACCCCTCACTCCTCCTCTACCTCAAAGAACTCATCACCCCTCACTCCCCCTCTACCTCAAATAACTCATCACTCATCACCCCTCACTCCCCCTCTACCTTAAATAACTCATCACCCCTCACACCCCCTCTACCTCAAATAACTCATCACCCCTCACTCCCCCTCTACCTCAAATAACTCATCACCCCTCACTCCTCCTCTACCTCAAAGAACTCATCACCCCTCACTCCTCCTCTACCTCAAAGAACTCATCACCCCTCACTCCTCCTCTACCTCAAAGAACGCATCACCCTCACTCCTCCTCTACCTCACAGAACTCATCACCCCTCACTCCTCCTCTACCTCAAAGAACTCATCACCCCTCACTCCCCCTCTACCTCAAAGAACTCATCACCCTCACTCCCCCTCTACCTCAAAGAACTCACCACCCCTCACTCCTCCTCTACCTCACAGAACTCACCACCCCTCACTCCTCCTCTACCTCAAAGAACTCATCACTCATCACCCCTCCTCTACCTCAAAGAACTCATCACCCTCACTCCTCCTCTACCTCAAAGAACTCATCACCCTCACTCCTCCTCTACCTCAAATAACTCATCAGTCATCACCCCTCACTCCTCCTCTACCTCAAAGAACTCATCACCCCTCACTCCTCCTCTACCTCACAGAACTCATCACCCCTCACTCCTCCTCTACCTCAAATAACTCATCACCCCTCACTCCTCCTCTACCTCACAGAACTCATAACCCCTCACTCCCCCTCTACCTCACAGAACTCATCACCCCTCACTCCTCCTCTACCTCACAGAACTCATCACCCCTCACTCCTCCTCTACCTCAAAGAACTCATCACCCCTCACTCCTCCTCTACCTCAAAGAACTCATCACCCCTCACTCCTCCTCTACCTCAAATAACTCATCACCCCTCACTCCTCCTCTACCTCAAAGAACTCATCACCCCTCACTCCTCCTCTACCTCACAGAACTCATCACTCATCACCCCTCACTCCCCCTCTACCTCAAAGAACTCATCACTCATCACCCCTCACTCCTCCTCTACCTCACAGAACTCATCACCCCTCACTCCTCCTCTACCTCAAAGAGCTCATCACTCCTCACTCCTCCTCTACCTCAAAGAACTCATCACCCCTCACTCCTCCTCTACCTCACAGAACTCATCACCCCTCACTCCCCCTCTACCTCAAAGAGCTCATCACCCCTCACTCCTCCTCTACCTCAAAGAGCTCATCACTCCTCACTCCTCCTCTACCTCAAAGAACTCATCACCCCTCACTCCTCCTCTACCTCAAAGAACTCATCACCCCTCACTCCTCCTCTACCTCAAATAACTCATCACCCCTCACTCCTCCTCTACCTCACAGAACTCATCACCCCTCACTCCTCCTCTACCTCAAATAACTCATCACCCCTCACTCCTCCTCTACCTCAAAGAACTCATCACCCCTCACTCCTCCTCTACCTCACAGAACTCATCACCCCTCACTCCTCCTCTACCTCAAAGAACTCATCACCCCTCACTCCCCCTCTACCTCACAGAACTCATAACCCCTCACTCCTCCTCTACCTCAAAGAACTCATCACCCCTCACTCCTCCTCTACCTCAAATAACTCATCACCCCTCACTCCTCCTCTACCTCACAGAACTCATCACCCCTCACTCCTCCTCTACCTCAAAGAACTCATCACCCCTCACTCCTCCTCTACCTCACAGAACTCATCACCCATCACTCCTCCTCTACCTCAAATAACTCATCACCCCTCACTCCCCCTCTACCTCAAAGAACTCATCACCCCTCACTCCTCCTCTACCTCAAAGAACTCATCACCCCTCACTCCTCCTCTACCTCACAGAACTCATCACCCCTCACTCCCCCTCTACCTCAAATAACTCACCACCCCTCACTCCTCCTCTACCTCACAGAACTCATCACCCCTCACTCCTCCTCTACCTCACAGAACTCATCACCCCTCACTCCTCCTCTACCTCAAAGAACTCATCACCCCTCACTCCTCCTCTACCTCAAAGAACTCATCACCCCTCACTCCTCCTCTACCTCACAGAACTCATCACCCCTCACTCCTCCTCTACCTCACAGAACTCATCACCCCTCACTCCCCCTCTACCTCAAATAACTCATCACCCCTCACTCCTCCTCTACCTCAAAGAACTCATCACCCCTCACTCCCCCTTTACCTCACAGAACTCATCACCCCTCACTCCCCCTCTACCTCAAATAACTCATCACCCCTCACTCCTCCTCTACCTCACAGAACTCATCACCCCTCACTCCTCCTCTACCTCACAGAACTCATCACCCCTCACTCCCCCTCTACCTCAAATAACTCATCACCCCTCACTCCTCCTCTACCTCACAGAACTCATCACCCCTCACTCCTCCTCTACCTCACAGAACTCATCACCCCTCACTCCCCCTCTACCTCACAGAACTCATCACCCCTCACTCCCCCTCTACCTCAAAGAACTCATCACCCCTCACTCCTCCTCTACCTCAAAGAACTCATCACCCCTCACTCCCCCTCTACCTCAAAGAACTCATCACCCCTCACTCCTCCTCTACCTCAAAGAACTCATCACCCCTCACTCCTCCTCTACCTCAAAGAACTCATCACCCCTCACTCCTCCTCTACCTCACAGAACTCATCACCCCTCACTCCTCCTCTACCTCACAGAACTCATCACCCCTCACTCCTCCTCTACCTCACAGAACTCATCACCCCTCACTCCTCCTCTACCTTACAGAACTCATCACCCCTCACTCCTCCTCTACCTCACAGAACTCATCACCCCTCACTCCTCCTCTACCTCACAGAACTCATCACCCCTCACTCCTCCTCTACCTCACAGAACTCACCACCCCTCACTCCCCCTCTACCTCAAAGAACTCATCACCCCTCACTCCTCCTCTACCTCAAAGAACTCATCACCCCTCACTCCTCCTCTACCTCAAAGAACTCATCACCCTCACTCCTCCTCTACCTCAAAGAACTCATCACCCCTCACTCCTCCTCTACCTCAAAGAACTCATCACCCTCACTCCTCCTCTACCTCACAGAACTCATCACCCCTCACTCCTCCTCTACCTCAAAGAACTCATCACCCCTCACTCCCCCTCTACCTCAAAGAACTCATCACCCTCACTCCCCCTCTACCTCAAAGAACTCATCACCCTCACTCCTCCTCTACCTCACAGAACTCATCACCCCTCACTCCTCCTCTACCTCAAAGAACTCATCACCCCTCACTCCTCCTCTACCTCACAGAACTCATCACCCCTCACTCCTCCTCTACCTCACAGAACTCATCACCCCTCACTCCTCCTCTACCTCAAATAACTCATCACCCCTCACTCCCCCTCTACCTCAAATAACTCATCACCCCTCACTCCCCCTCTACCTCAAATAACTCATCACTCATCACCCCTCACTCCTCCTCTACCTCAAATAACTCATCACCCCTCACTCCTCCTCTACCTCAAAGAACTCATCACCCCTCACTCCTCCTCTACCTCAAAGAACTCATCACCCCTCACTCCCCCTCTACCTCAAATAACTCATCACTCATCACCCCTCACTCCTCCTCTACCTCAAAGAACTCATCACCCCTCACTCCCCCTCTACCTCAAATAACTCATCACTCATCACCCCTCACTCCCCCTCTACCTTAAATAACTCATCACCCCTCACACCCCCTCTACCTCAAATAACTCATCACCCCTCACTCCCCCTCTACCTCAAATAACTCATCACCCCTCACTCCTCCTCTACCTCAAAGAACTCATCACCCCTCACTCCTCCTCTACCTCAAAGAACTCATCACCCCTCACTCCTCCTCTACCTCAAAGAACGCATCACCCTCACTCCTCCTCTACCTCACAGAACTCATCACCCCTCACTCCTCCTCTACCTCAAAGAACTCATCACCCCTCACTCCCCCTCTACCTCAAAGAACTCATCACCCTCACTCCCCCTCTACCTCAAAGAACTCACCACCCCTCACTCCTCCTCTACCTCACAGAACTCACCACCCCTCACTCCTCCTCTACCTCAAAGAACTCATCACTCATCACCCCTCCTCTACCTCAAAGAACTCATCACCCTCACTCCTCCTCTACCTCAAAGAACTCATCACCCTCACTCCTCCTCTACCTCAAATAACTCATCAGTCATCACCCCTCACTCCTCCTCTACCTCAAAGAACTCATCACCCCTCACTCCTCCTCTACCTCACAGAACTCATCACCCCTCACTCCTCCTCTACCTCAAATAACTCATCACCCCTCACTCCTCCTCTACCTCACAGAACTCATAACCCCTCACTCCCCCTCTACCTCACAGAACTCATCACCCCTCACTCCTCCTCTACCTCACAGAACTCATCACCCCTCACTCCTCCTCTACCTCAAAGAACTCATCACCCCTCACTCCTCCTCTACCTCAAAGAACTCATCACCCCTCACTCCTCCTCTACCTCAAATAACTCATCACCCCTCACTCCTCCTCTACCTCAAAGAACTCATCACCCCTCACTCCTCCTCTACCTCACAGAACTCATCACTCATCACCCCTCACTCCCCCTCTACCTCAAAGAACTCATCACTCATCACCCCTCACTCCTCCTCTACCTCACAGAACTCATCACCCCTCACTCCTCCTCTACCTCAAAGAGCTCATCACTCCTCACTCCTCCTCTACCTCAAAGAACTCATCACCCCTCACTCCTCCTCTACCTCACAGAACTCATCACCCCTCACTCCCCCTCTACCTCAAAGAGCTCATCACCCCTCACTCCTCCTCTACCTCAAAGAGCTCATCACTCCTCACTCCTCCTCTACCTCAAAGAACTCATCACCCCTCACTCCTCCTCTACCTCAAAGAACTCATCACCCCTCACTCCTCCTCTACCTCAAATAACTCATCACCCCTCACTCCTCCTCTACCTCACAGAACTCATCACCCCTCACTCCTCCTCTACCTCAAATAACTCATCACCCCTCACTCCTCCTCTACCTCAAAGAACTCATCACCCCTCACTCCTCCTCTACCTCACAGAACTCATCACCCCTCACTCCTCCTCTACCTCAAAGAACTCATCACCCCTCACTCCCCCTCTACCTCACAGAACTCATAACCCCTCACTCCTCCTCTACCTCAAAGAACTCATCACCCCTCACTCCTCCTCTACCTCAAATAACTCATCACCCCTCACTCCTCCTCTACCTCACAGAACTCATCACCCCTCACTCCTCCTCTACCTCAAAGAACTCATCACCCCTCACTCCTCCTCTACCTCACAGAACTCATCACCCATCACTCCTCCTCTACCTCAAATAACTCATCACCCCTCACTCCCCCTCTACCTCAAAGAACTCATCACCCCTCACTCCTCCTCTACCTCAAAGAACTCATCACCCCTCACTCCTCCTCTACCTCACAGAACTCATCACCCCTCACTCCCCCTCTACCTCAAATAACTCACCACCCCTCACTCCTCCTCTACCTCACAGAACTCATCACCCCTCACTCCTCCTCTACCTCACAGAACTCATCACCCCTCACTCCTCCTCTACCTCAAAGAACTCATCACCCCTCACTCCTCCTCTACCTCAAATAACTCATCACCCCTCACTCCTCCTCTACCTCACAGAACTCATCACCCCTCACTCCTCCTCTACCTCACAGAACTCATCACCCCTCACTCCCCCTCTACCTCAAATAACTCATCACCCCTCACTCCTCCTCTACCTCACAGAACTCATCACCCCTCACTCCCCCTCTACCTCAAATAACTCATCACCCCTCACTCCTCCTCTACCTCACAGAACTCATCACCCCTCACTCCTCCTCTACCTCACAGAACTCATCACCCCTCACTCCCCCTCTACCTCACAGAACTCATCACCCCTCACTCCCCCTCTACCTCAAAGAACTCATCACCCCTCACTCCTCCTCTACCTCAAAGAACTCATCACCCCTCACTCCCCCTCTACCTCAAAGAACTCATCACCCCTCACTCCTCCTCTACCTCAAAGAACTCATCACCCCTCACTCCTCCTCTACCTCAAAGAACTCATCACCCCTCACTCCTCCTCTACCTCACAGAACTCATCACCCCTCACTCCTCCTCTACCTCACAGAACTGATCACCCCTCACTCCTCCTCTACCTCACAGAACTCATCACCCCTCACTCCTCCTCTACCTCACAGAACTCATCACCCCTCACTCCTCCTCTACCTTACAGAACTCATCACCCCTCACTCCTCCTCTACCTCACAGAACTCATCACCCCTCACTCCTCCTCTACCTCACAGAACTCATCACCCCTCACTCCTCCTCTACCTCACAGAACTCACCACCCCTCACTCCCCCTCTACCTCAAAGAACTCATCACCCCTCACTCCTCCTCTACCTCAAAGAACTCATCACCCCTCACTCCTCCTCTACCTCAAAGAACTCATCACCCTCACTCCTCCTCTACCTCAAAGAACTCATCACCCCTCACTCCTCCTCTACCTCAAAGAACTCATCACCCTCACTCCTCCTCTACCTCACAGAACTCATCACCCCTCACTCCTCCTCTACCTCAAATAACTCATCACCCCTCACTCCCCCTCTACCTCAAAGAACTCATCACCCTCACTCCCCCTCTACCTCAAAGAACTCATCACCCTCACTCCTCCTCTACCTCACAGAACTCATCACCCCTCACTCCTCCTCTACCTCAAAGAACTCATCACCCCTCACTCCTCCTCTACCTCACAGAACTCATCACCCCTCACTCCTCCTCTACCTCAAAGAACTCATCACCCCTCACTCCCCCTCTACCTCAAAGAACTCATCACCCTCACTCCTCCTCTACCTCAAAGAACTCACCACCCCTCACTCCTCCTCTACCTCACAGAACTCACCACCCCTCACTCCTCCTCTACCTCAAAGAACTCATCACCCTCACTCCTCCTCTACCTCAAAGAACTCATCACTCATCACCCCTCCTCTACCTCAAAGAACTCATCACCCTCACTCCTCCTCTACCTCAAAGAACTCATCACCCTCACTCCTCCTCTACCTCAAATAACTCATCAGTCATCACCCCTCACTCCTCCTCTACCTCACAGAACTCATCACCCCTCACTCCTCCTCTACCTCAAAGAACTCATCACCCCTCACTCCTCCTCTACCTCAAAGAACTCATCACCCCTCACTCCTCCTCTACCTCAAAGAACTCATCACCCCTCACTCCTCCTCTACCTCAAAGAACTCATCACCCCTCACTCCTCCTCTACCTCACAGAACTCATCACTCATCACCCCTCACTCCCCCTCTACCTCAAATAACTCATCACTCATCACCCCTCACTCCTCCTCTACCTCACAGAACTCATCACCCCTCACTCCTCCTCTACCTCAAAGAACTCATCACCCCTCACTCCTCCTCTACCTCACAGAACTCATCACTCATCACCCCTCACTCCTCCTCTACCTCAAAGAACTCATCACTCATCACCCCTCACTCCTCCTCTACCTCACAGAACTCATCACCCCTCACTCCTCCTCTACCTCAAAGAACTCATCACCCTCACTCCTCCTCTACCTCACAGAACTCATCACCCCTCACTCCTCCTCTACCTCAAAGAACTCATCACCCCTCACTCCTCCTCTACCTCACAGAACTCATCACCCCTCACTCCCCCTCTACCTCAAAGAGCTCATCACCCCTCACTCCTCCTCTACCTCAAATAACTCATCACCCCTCACTCCTCCTCTACCTCAAAGAACTCATCACCCCTCACTCCTCCTCTACCTCAAAGAACTCATCACCCCTCACTCCTCCTCTACCTCAAAGAACTCATCACCCCTCACTCCCCCTCTACCTCAAAGAACTCATCACCCTCACTCCCCCTCTACCTCAAAGAACTCATCACCCCTCACTCCTCCTCTACCTCACAGAACTCATCACCCCTCACTCCCCCTCTACCTCAAAGAACTCATCACCCCTCACTCCTCCTCTACCTCAAAGAACTCATCACCCCTCACTCCTCCTCTACCTCAAAGAACTCATAACCCCTCACTCCTCCTCTACCTCACAGAACTCATCACCCCTCACTCCTCATCTACCTCAAAGAACTCATCACCCCTCACTCCTCCTCTACCTCACAGAACTCATCACCCCTCACTCCTCATCTACCTCAAAGAACTCATCACCCCTCACTCCTCCTCTACCTCAAATAACTCATCACCCCTCACTCCCCCTCTACCTTAAAGAACTCATCACCCCTCACTCCCCCTCTACCTCAAAGAACTCATCACCCCTCACTCCCCCTCTACCTCAAATAACTCATCACTCATCACCCCTCACTCCTCCTCTACCTCAAAGAACTCATCACCCCTCACTCCTCCTCTACCTCAAATAACTCATCACCCCTCACTCCCCCTCTACCTCAAAGAACTCATCACTCATCACCCATCCTCTACCTCAAAGAACTCATCACTCATCACCCCTCACTCCTCCTCTACCTCAAAGAGCTCATCACCCCTCACTCCTCCTCTACCTCACAGAACTCATCACCCCTCACTCCTCCTCTACCTTACAGAACTCATCACCCCTCACTCCTCCTCTACCTCACAGAACTCATCACCCCTCACTCCTCCTCTACCTCAAAGAACTCATAACCCCTCACTCCTCCTCTACCTCACAGAACTCATCACCCCTCACTCCTCCTCTACCTCAAAGAACTCATCACCCCTCACTCCTCCTCTACCTCAAATAACTCATCACCCCTCACTCCTCCTCTACCTCAAAGAACTCATCACCCCTCACTCCTCCTCTACCTCACAGAACTCATCACCCCTCACTCCCCCTCTACCTCAAAGAGCTCATCACCCCTCACTCCTCCTCTACCTCACAGAACTCATCACCCCTCACTCCTCCTCTACCTCACAGAACTCATCACTCCTCACTCCTCCTCTACCTCAAATAACTCATCACCCCTCACTCCCCCTCTACCTCAAATAACTCATCACTCATCACCCCTCACTCCTCCTCTACCTCAAAGAACTCATCACCCCTCACTCCTCCTCTACCTCAAAGAACTCATCACCCCTCACTCCTCCTCTACCTCAAAGAACTCATCACCCCTCACTCCCCCTCTACCTCAAATAACTCATCACTCATCACCCCTCACTCCTCCTCTACCTCAAAGAACTCATCACCCCTCACTCCCCCTCTACCTCAAATAACTCATCACTCATCACCCCTCACTCCCCCTCTACCTTAAATAACTCATCACCCCTCACACCCCCTCTACCTCAAATAACTCATCACCCCTCACTCCCCCTCTACCTCAAATAACTCATCACCCCTCACTCCTCCTCTACCTCAAAGAACTCATCACCCCTCACTCCTCCTCTACCTCAAAGAACTCATCACCCCTCACTCCTCCTCTACCTCAAAGAACGCATCACCCTCACTCCTCCTCTACCTCACAGAACTCATCACCCCTCACTCCTCCTCTACCTCAAAGAACTCATCACCCCTCACTCCCCCTCTACCTCAAAGAACTCATCACCCTCACTCCCCCTCTACCTCAAAGAACTCACCACCCCTCACTCCTCCTCTACCTCACAGAACTCACCACCCCTCACTCCTCCTCTACCTCAAAGAACTCATCACTCATCACCCCTCCTCTACCTCAAAGAACTCATCACCCTCACTCCTCCTCTACCTCAAAGAACTCATCACCCTCACTCCTCCTCTACCTCAAATAACTCATCAGTCATCACCCCTCACTCCTCCTCTACCTCAAAGAACTCATCACCCCTCACTCCTCCTCTACCTCACAGAACTCATCACCCCTCACTCCTCCTCTACCTCAAATAACTCATCACCCCTCACTCCTCCTCTACCTCACAGAACTCATCACCCCTCACTCCTCCTCTACCTCAAAGAACTCATCACCCCTCACTCCTCCTCTACCTCAAAGAACTCATCACCCCTCACTCCTCCTCTACCTCAAAGAACTCATCACCCCTCACTCCTCCTCTACCTCAAAGAACTCATCACCCCTCACTCCTCCTCTACCTCACAGAACTCATCACTCATCACCCCTCACTCCCCCTCTACCTCAAAGAACTCATCACTCATCACCCCTCACTCCTCCTCTACCTCACAGAACTCATCACCCCTCACTCCTCCTCTACCTCAAAGAGCTCATCACTCCTCACTCCTCCTCTACCTCAAAGAACTCATCACCCCTCACTCCTCCTCTACCTCACAGAACTCATCACCCCTCACTCCCCCTCTACCTCAAAGAGCTCATCACCCCTCACTCCTCCTCTACCTCAAAGAGCTCATCACTCCTCACTCCTCCTCTACCTCAAAGAACTCATCACCCCTCACTCCTCCTCTACCTCAAAGAACTCATCACCCCTCACTCCTCCTCTACCTCAAATAACTCATCACCCCTCACTCCTCCTCTACCTCACAGAACTCATCACCCCTCACTCCTCCTCTACCTCAAATAACTCATCACCCCTCACTCCTCCTCTACCTCAAAGAACTCATCACCCCTCACTCCTCCTCTACCTCACAGAACTCATCACCCCTCACTCCTCCTCTACCTCAAAGAACTCATCACCCCTCACTCCCCCTCTACCTCACAGAACTCATAACCCCTCACTCCTCCTCTACCTCAAAGAACTCATCACCCCTCACTCCTCCTCTACCTCAAATAACTCATCACCCCTCACTCCTCCTCTACCTCACAGAACTCATCACCCCTCACTCCTCCTCTACCTCAAAGAACTCATCACCCCTCACTCCTCCTCTACCTCACAGAACTCATCACCCATCACTCCTCCTCTACCTCAAATAACTCATCACCCCTCACTCCCCCTCTACCTCAAAGAACTCATCACCCCTCACTCCTCCTCTACCTCAAAGAACTCATCACCCCTCACTCCTCCTCTACCTCACAGAACTCATCACCCCTCACTCCCCCTCTACCTCAAATAACTCACCACCCCTCACTCCTCCTCTACCTCACAGAACTCATCACCCCTCACTCCTCCTCTACCTCACAGAACTCATCACCCCTCACTCCTCCTCTACCTCAAAGAACTCATCACCCCTCACTCCTCCTCTACCTCAAAGAACTCATCACCCCTCACTCCTCCTCTACCTCACAGAACTCATCACCCCTCACTCCTCCTCTACCTCACAGAACTCATCACCCCTCACTCCCCCTCTACCTCAAATAACTCATCACCCCTCACTCCTCCTCTACCTCACAGAACTCATCACCCCTCACTCCCCCTCTACCTCAAATAACTCATCACCCCTCACTCATCCTCTACCTCACAGAACTCATCACCCCTCACTCCTCCTCTACCTCACAGAACTCATCACCCCTCACTCCCCCTCTACCTCACAGAACTCATCACCCCTCACTCCCCCTCTACCTCAAAGAACTCATCACCCCTCACTCCTCCTCTACCTCAAAGAACTCATCACCCCTCACTCCCCCTCTACCTCAAAGAACTCATCACCCCTCACTCCTCCTCTACCTCAAAGAACTCATCACCCCTCACTCCTCCTCTACCTCAAAGAACTCATCACCCCTCACTCCTCCTCTACCTCACAGAACTCATCACCCCTCACTCCTCCTCTACCTCACAGAACTGATCACCCCTCACTCCTCCTCTACCTCACAGAACTCATCACCCCTCACTCCTCCTCTACCTCACAGAACTCATCACCCCTCACTCCTCCTCTACCTTACAGAACTCATCACCCCTCACTCCTCCTCTACCTCACAGAACTCATCACCCCTCACTCCTCCTCTACCTCACAGAACTCATCACCCCTCACTCCTCCTCTACCTCACAGAACTCACCACCCCTCACTCCCCCTCTACCTCACAGAACTCATCACCCCTCACTCCTCCTCTACCTTACAGAACTCATCACCCCTCACTCCTCCTCTACCTCACAGAACTCATCACCCCTCACTTCTCCTCTACCTCACAGAACTCATCACCCCTCACTCCTCCTCTACCTCACAGAACCCATCACCCCTCACTCCCCCTCTACCTCAAAGAACTCATCACTCCTCACTCCCCCTCTACCTCAAAGAACTCATCACCCCTCACTCCTCCTCTACCTCAAAGAACTCATCAGTCCTCACTCCTCCTCTACCTCACAGAACTCACCACCCCTCACTCCTCCTCTACCTCAAAGAACTCATCACCCCTCACTCCTCCTCTACCTCAAAGAACTCATCACCCCTCACTCCTCCTCTACCTCAAAGAACTCATCACCCCTCACTCCTCCTCTACCTCACAGAACTCATCACCCCTCACTCCCCCTCTACCTCAAAGAACTCATCACTCCTCACTCCCCCTCTACCTCAAAGAACTCATCACCCCTCACTCCTCCTCTACCTCAAAGAACTCATCACCCCTCACTCCTCCTCTACCTCACAGAACTCATCACCCCTCACTCCTCCTCTACCTCAAAGAACTCATCACCCCTCACTCCTCCTCTACCTCAAAGAACTCATCACCCCTCACTCCTCCTCTACCTCAAAGAACTCATCACCCCTCACTCCTCCTCACCACATCTCTGCTCCGGCCGGGCAAACCTCCTCCAGCGCCAGAGGACCACACTCCGCACCGCGGGAGATCAGGCTTTCTGCTCCTCCGCTCCCCGTCTGTGGAGCGCTCTCCCTGATCATCTGAGAGCACCACAGACTGGGGAGCGCTCTCCCTGATCATCTGAGAGCACCACAGACTGGGGAGCGCTCTCCCTGATCATCTGAGAGCACCACAGACTGGGGAGCGCTCTCCCTGATCATCTGAGAGCACCACAGACTGGGGAGCGCTCTCCCTGATCATCTGAGAGCACCACAGACTGGGGAGCGCTCTCCCTGATCATCTGAGAGCACCACAGACTGGGGAGCGCTCTCCCTGATCATCTGAGAGCACCACAGACTGGGGAGCGCTCTCCCTGATCATCTGAGAGCACCACAGACTGGGGAGCGCTCTCCCTGATCATCTGAGAGCACCACAGACGGGGGAGCGCTCTCCCTGATCATCTGAGAGCACCACAGACTGGGGAGCGCTCTCCCTGATCATCTGAGAGCACCACAGACTGGGGAGCGCTCTCCCTGATCATCTGAGAGCACCACAGACTGGGGAGCGCTCTCCCTGATCATCTGAGAGCACCACAGACTGGGGAGCGCTCTCCCTGATCATCTGAGAGCACCACACACCGTCTTTCCACCGACACATCTTTTTAATGGAGCCTTTTGTTGATTTCTATCTAGTTTCAGCTGCACACATTTCTTCTTTTTTTACTCTTTTACTAGTTTTAGCCCTTCACATTCCATCTTCTTTTTACTCCTTTACTAGTTTTAGTCTTGCTTATTTCTTTTACTCTCTTGCTAGTTTTTATATTCTTTTACATTGTAGTGCTTTGATATTTGTTCCACAATTATAAAGCGCCCCATACAATTGAATATATTATTATTATTATTATTATTATTATTATTATTATTATTATTATTATTATTATTATTATTATTATTATTATTATTATTATTATTATTATTATTATTATTATTATTATTATTATTATTATTATTATTATTATTATTATTATTATTATTATTATTATTATTATTATTATTATTATTATTATTATTATTATTATTATTATTATTATTATTATTATTATTATTATTATTATTATTATTATTATTATTATTATTATTATTATTAAAATACAGTGCAGTGAATAAAAGCACTGAGTCAAAGTATGGAGACCTCAGGGAGAAAAGGGCTACTGGTGCTGTGGTTCTGGTGCTCAGCAATGTGCTCATCAATGTGTTCATCAATGTGCTCATCAATGTGTTCATCAGTGTGCTCATCAGTGTGCTCATCAATGTGTTCATCAGTGTGCTCATCAGTGTGCTCATCAATGTGCTCATCAATGTGTTCATCAGTGTCATCAATGTGTTCCTCAGTGTCATCAATGTGTTCATCAGTGTCATCAATGTGTTCCTCAGTGTCATCAATGTGTTCATCAGTGTCATCAATGTGTTCATCAGTGTCATCAATGTGTTCATCAGTGTCATCAATGTGTTCATTAGTGTCATCAATGTGTTCATCAGTGTCATCAATGTGTTCATCAGTGTCATCAATGTGTTCATCAGTGTCATCAATGTGTTCCTCAGTGTGTGCATCAATTAGGTAATGTTAGGTAATACTAGGTAGCGTTAAGTAACATTAGGTAGCGTTAGGTAGCATTATGTAGCGTTATGTAGCATTATGTAGCATTAGGTAGCATTATGTAGCGTTAGGTAGCATTATGTAGCGTTATGTATCGTTGTATAACGTTAGGTAGCATTATGTAGCGTTAGATAGCATTATGTAGCGTTAGGTAGCATTATGTAGCGTTAGGTAGCATTATGTAGCGTTAGGTAGCATTATGTAGAGTTAGGTAGCATTATGTAGTGTTAGGTAGCATTATGTAGCGTTAGGTAGCATTATGTAGCGTTAGGTAGCATTATGTAGTGTTAGGTAGCATTATGTAGCGTTAGGTAGCATTATGTAGCATTAGGTAGCATTATGTAGCGTTAGGTAGCATTATGTAGCGTTATGTATCGTTATATAACGTTAGGTAGCATTATGTAGCGTTAGATAGCATTATGTAGTGTTAGGTAGCATTATGTAGCATTAGGTAGCATTATGTAGCGTTAGATAGCATTATGTAGTGTTAGGTAGCATTATGTAGCATTAGGTAGCATTATGTAGCGTTAGGTAGCATTATGTAGTGTTAGGTAGCATTATGTAGCATCAGGTAGCATTATGTAGTGTTAGGTAGCATTATGTAGCGTTAGGTAGCATTATGTAGCGTTAGGTAGCATTATGTAGTGTTAGGTAGCATTATGTAGCGTTAGGTAGCATTATGTAGCGTTAGGTATCATTATGTAGCATTAGGTAGCATTATGTAGCGTTAGGTAGCATTATGTAGCGTTAGGTAGCATTATGTAGCATTATGTAGCGTTAGGTAACGCTAGACAACACTAGGTAACGTTAGATAATGTTAGACAACACTTGGTAACACTAGGTAACACCAGGTAACGTTAGATAATGTTAGACAACACTAGGTAGCGTTAGGTTTGCTGATGATACTAATTTACTTTGTTCAGGGGAGCACATAAAATAATTATTGAAAACAGTAGAAAGGGAATTCATAAAGTTAAAGAAATGGTTTGATAGGAATAAGTTGTCTCTTAATGAAAACAAAACAAAATGTATGGTATTTGGTGGTGTTCCTACCGACTGTGAAACTAAACTGAATTTAAATGGAACCGAAATTGAAAGAGTATATGAAACAAAATTCTTCTGTGTGATTATAGATCACAAACTCTGTTGGAAGCCACATATACAATATATCAAAGGTAAATTAGCCAAATCTGTTGGCATTCTGTACAAAACAAGGGAGCTGTTAGTTTAGTTAGTAAGATTTGTAAAGGATAGGCAAAAATAAGCATGTGCTTCAGCCTATTCCTTTTTTCGGTCATTGAGTTTGGATTTTGTGTGTGAGCTTACTTTGAATATGTACATTTGTGATTTTTTCTTTTCCTTTTGAAAGTCCACACGTGGGTTTTTTATTTATCTGTAAACAAAGACCGAAAATAAACTATTCATTTATTCATTCATTCATTTATTCATTCATTCATTCATTCATTCATTCATTCATTCATTCATTCATTCATTCATTCATTCATTCATTCATTCATTCATTCATTCGTTCGTTCGTTCGTTCGTTCATTCATTCATCATTCATTCATTCATTCATTCATTCATTCATTCATTCATTCATTTCATTCATTCAGGTAACGTAAACGCTATGTTTAGAGAAGTAGTTAATGCCACAGCGTTCAGCTAAATGACTAAATGTAAATGTAAACGTCATGGAGCTCATCTTTCAATTTGAACTGAAACACAGAGTAGCGACGGTTAGGACGCATGATGACTGTCGCCCCCCCCCCCCCCCCCCCGGGCAAAACATGTGATAATAGAGATAGAGCTGTGGCTGGAGTTGAGGAGGCGACTCCTCCGGGACCTCTCCACCTCCTCCGGGACCTTCTCTCTCCACCTCCTCCGGGACCTTCTCTCTCCTCCTCCTCCTGGACCTTCTCTCTCCACCTCCTCCGGGACCTTCTCTCTCCTCCTCCTCCTGGACCTTCTCTCTCCACCTCCTCCGGGACCTTCTCTCTCCTCCTCCTCCTGGACCTTCTCTCTCCACCTCCTCCTGGACCTTCTCTCTCCACCTCCTCCGGGACCTTCTCTCTCCACCTCCTCCGGGACCTTCTCTCTCCACCTCCTCCGGGACCTTCTCTCTCCACCTCCTCCGGGACCTTCTCTCTCCTCCTCCTCCGGGACCTTCTCTCTCCACCTCCTCCGGGACCTTCTCTCTCCACCTCCTCCGGGACCTTCTCTCTCCACCTCCTCCGGGACCTTCTCTCTCCACCTCCTCCGGGACCTTCTCTCTCCTCCTCCTCCTGGACCTTCTCTCTCCACCTCCTCCGGGACCTTCTCTCTCCACCTCCTCCGGGACCTTCTCTCTCCACCTCCTCCGGGACCTTCTCTCTCCACCTCCTCCGGGACCTTCTCTCTCCACCTCCTCCGGGACCTTCTCTCTCCTCCTCCTCCGGGACCTTCTCTCTCCACCTCCTCCGGGACCTTCTCTCTCCACCTCCTCCGGGACCTTCTCTCTCCACCTCCTCCGGGACCTTCTCTCTCCACCTCCTCCGGGACCTTCTCTCTCCACCTCCTCCGGGACCTTCTCTCTCCACCTCCTCCGGGACCTTCTCTCTCCACCTCCTCCGGGACCTTCTCTCTCCACCTCCTCCGGGACCTTCTCTCTCCACCTCCTCCGGGACCTTCTCTCTCCACCTCCTCCGGGACCTTCTCTCTCCACCTCCTCCGGGACCTTCTCTCTCCACCTCCTCCGGGACCTTCTCTCTCCACCTCCTCCTGGACCTTCTCTCTCCACCTCCTCCTGGACCTTCTCTCTCCTCCTCCTCCGGGACCTTCTCTCTCCACCTCCTCCGGGACCTTCTCTCTCCACCTCCTCCGGGACCTTCTCTCTCCACCTCCTCCGGGACCTTCTCTCTCCACCTCCTCCTGGACCTTCTCTCTCCACCTCCTCCGGGACCTTCTCTCTCCACCTCCTCCGGGACCTTCTCTCTCCACCTCCTCCGGGACCTTCTCTCTCCACCTCCTCCGGGACCTTCTCTCTCCACCTCCTCCGGGACCTTCTCTCTCCACCTCCTCCGGGACCTTCTCTCTCCACCTCCTCCGGGACCTTCTCTCTCCCGGCCCTGCAGACAGGTAACCCTAACCCTGCAGACCCTAACACTAACCCTAACCCCTCTCCCCGCCCTGCAGACAGGTAACCCTGTGTAACCCTAACCCTAACCCTTCTCCCGGCCCTGCTGGCAGCAGCATCACGTATGTCTCCTGGTGACTCTCGTCATCTTATATCCTGTCCTCTGCTGAGAGGAGCGTTAAAGAAAAACAACATGGCTGCTATGATTGTTTATGTAACTAAAATAAACTGGGGTCCATTCGGGATGTCATGTTAGGTCTATTGAGCAGCGTCAAACAAACTGGACCAATGCAATGGTCACAGTCGCTCAGGAGGTAGAGCAGTCGTCTGGTTTGATTCCCGCTCCTCCCGGGCAGCGTGTCGATGTGTCCTTGAGCAAGACACTTGCTAATTGCTCCCGATGAGCAGGTTGGCACCTTGCATGGTCGCCTCCGCCGTCGCTGTGTAAATGTGAGGCATACGTTGTAAATTGCTTTGGATGTTATATAAATGCAGTCCATTTAACCCCTTGTGCTGAGGGCACATTTTGCATAAAACTCCTGACGATTGCATACCCAAAGTAATTTGCAATTCCTTACTTGAACCACTTATAGCACATGCATGATTCTGGTCTCTTTTAAAAGGAAACATTCTCAGCTTTCTTCCACAACAGGAGAATAATCACTCTGAGTGCTAATGTAATAGAGTTAGAGGTTTGAACACACTGACATGAAAATAAAAGTGACTGACGTTTTGTTTACTTGTTGCCAGATGCCTGTTTCTGAGGTCCAGCTGAGAGGTAGGAGCTGGAGAACATAACGGTTCCATAGCCTGAAGTCTTAACCCACCTCACCCCTGCCCACCTCACCCCTGCTGCCCACTTTGACAACCTAGGATGGCTTAGAGTAGACGACAGAGTACAGCAACTTGCACTGGGCCTGGTCTACAAGATACACTACACGACCAAGGTACCCATGTACATGTCAAAATACTTCCCAAAGGTCAGTGAATACCACGATCACAACACCAGAGGGAGCTCCACAAATCATGTTAAACCCAGATTCGGCTCAAACAAGGGACTAAACACGTTTCGCAATTATGCCACATCAATGTGGAACGCCCTACCCACAGCTGTAAAGGAATGTGAATCACTACCCACTTTCAAAAACACTCTCAAAAAACACCTAAGGGAGACTGCAACTCGAAACTGGCCCCTGTAAATGTCCGAACACCAACCCCCCTCCAAATGTACAGTAAATTACCAAGTATGGTCTTGTCAATAATCCAATGTACAGTTTTGTTTGTACAGTTATACAGTGTCCCCCGACCCACCCCTCCTACCCAACCTCCCCCCCCCACTCCTACCCAACCCCCCCCCCCCCCCCACTCCTACCCAACCCCCCCCCACCCAACCACCTCCAATGTACAGTCCCCCCCCACCCCCACCTACCCAATCCAATGTACAGTTTCTACGTCAAATGTATATACTCTTTTTTCTGGACTCTTTTGTATCACAAACAGTACTGTAATTGCAAATCTGGTATGTCATAAATGTATAGATGTAGCAGTACTGTCTATCTGTATGTCATGTATGTCATATATGTTACGATGAATTGAAA
>NC_140181.1:76928079-76929601 GCF_963971535.1 Notolepis coatsorum
CTACATCTCATTGAACAGCGTGGGCTACATGATAACTAGCTTCATGCTACATCTCATTGAACAGCGTGGGCTACATGATAACTAGCTTCATGCTACATCTCATTGAACAGCGTGGGCTACATGATAACTAGCTTCACGCTACATCTCATTGAACAGCGTGGGCTACATGATAACTAGCTTCACGCTACATCTCATTGAACAGCGTGGGCTACATGATAACTAGCTTCACGCTACATCTCATTGAACAGCGTGGGCTACATGATAACTAGCTTCACGCTACATCTCATTGAACAGCGTGGGCTACATGATAACTAGCTTCACGCTACATCTCATTGAACAGCGTGGGCTACATGATAACTAGCTTCACGCTACATCTCATTGAACAGCGTGGGCTACATGATAACTAGCCGGCAACAGGGCCGCTCACTCCCGACGCTCCGTGCAGGCGCTGTGTCGGCTCGCCCCCGGACATCCGTCAATTGACGGAGCATAACGTTGTTTTTATAAAAAGTCTATTTGTGGTTATTAGTGTATTGAATGCTGGCTCATATTCTATATACAGTATACATATTTATTTTTTTCATCAACCCGATATGGATACTGTTAAATATCCAGCGGCTCCCTCAGCAAAGACGCCCTCAACTGAAACATGTAGGCCGGCTGCCAGACGTCCGCTAGGTTCTAGTCACAACCGACCCCCTTGGGATTGATTGATTGATTGATTGATTGAAAAGTTTATTAACAGATTGCAGAATGGGTACAGTACCGTACAGCTCAATACATACAATTGTTAAGGGGATGCAGACCAGAGAAATAATTTCGTCTTGTTTACACCAGGGTCCCCCACTGACCCAGGAACTGACGCTGTGAGGCAGGGAGAGAGAGCAGAGATCAGTGGTACCTCGAGGAAGAGAACGGAGTAAGTTTGTATAAAAAATTTAACACACACACATTCAATTATTATATAAAAGAAAATCCTGGAAAACAGATTTTATTCATTAGATTTAGTTTCATACATTCATTAATTCATTAATTCATTCATTCATTCATTCATTCATTCATTCATTCATAACCTTTGAACAATAGATGCTATTTCTAATCTGTCAACTGTTCTATATTGCCCACAACATTGGCTAAATATCATACACTCTAATTCTTCTAATCCCAACTAAGTAAAGTCCTTGAAAATGCTTTTGTTTCTTCAAGTTCAAGTTCAACACAAAATATTTGCTGTACATATGAAGAATAATAACAATAATAATGATGATAATCATACACATATTTTATATCATTGGAAAACCCTAGTTGTTAGCTTCTAAATGTTACCAAATATGAGGTACTTTGACATACCCAGTAACTAATAATCTATCACAAACTCATCAATCAAGTTCATGATTTTTCAAACTGGGCCTGGGAGGGCTAGGAGGGTGTTAATTAAACCCTGACCAATGAAATTACCCACTATTAAACCCTGACTGCATGCATTATTTGGGGTTTTCCATTGGGTGTGGAGAATGGATTT
>NC_140181.1:76929801-76967782 GCF_963971535.1 Notolepis coatsorum
CAACCCACGCCCCACCTGCTGGAGGTAAGACACGTCTTGTACCTTCACACACAAACACGCAAGCAACATGCATTATGGAACAGACATGTACGGTGTGCGCGCATGCACACACATGGAGGAAGCACACAAGCCTGCGCACACACACAACCACATGCACTATACACATAGGTGTATGTCTACATAGACAAACGTAGGTTCACACACACACACACACACACACACACACACACACACACACACACCTGTAAGCAAGCATGTGCACTCACATACCTGATCATATGGAAACATTCCTGTACAGTACTGCTACACACACAGTAGTACAGTAAGTTACACATTAGTACACATTCACAAAGCCTTCTCAGACAATCAATATTGTCATTCAGCTGGAACATCTGGGACTGGGAACATCCATCCATCTATCTATCTATCTATCTATCTATCTATCTATCTATCTATCTATCTATCTATCTATCTATCTATCTATCTATCTATCTATCTATCTATCTATATCTCTCTCTCTCTCTCTCTCTCTCTCTCTCTCTCTCTCTCTCTCTCTCTCTCTCTCTCTCCTCTCTCTCTCTCTCTCTCTCTCTCTCTCTCTCTCTCCTCTCTCTCTCTCTCTCTCTCTCTCTCTCTCTCTCTCTCTCTCTCTCTCTCTCTCTCTCTCTCTCTCTCTCTCAATTCAATTCAATTCAATTCATCAATTCAAATAGGCTTTATTGGCATGAAATATTAACATACTTATTGCCAAAGCAAGTTCAACATACAAACAATAACATATATATTAAGCAATAAAATATCATAACATTAGTAATAACAGTAAGGACAATCAACAAGAAACATATTAATTTACAAAATGGTCACTCGATCGGGTAGTCATTTTTCAAGTGTGGCCATTCAGATACATTTTACAGGGCTTGTTCTCTTATTTTGTGACAACCGACTACATATTTGCAGCTAATGCTGTACACTGACTTTTCTCCCCACACATGTATAGTCTCTCTCTCTCTCTCTCTCATGGCACATGTGTCATGGCCTTCATGTGTAGCTGTTTTCAGATTCTCTTTAATGTCCTTTTATGTTTCAGTCTAAGCCTTGGACCCCAAGGAACAGACGCACACACACACACACACGTACACACACGTACACACACGCGCACACTCTCTCTCTCTCTCTCTCTCTCTCTCTCTCTCTCTCTCTCTCTCTCTCTCTCTCTCTCTCTCTCTCTCTCTCTCTCTCTCTCTCTCTCTCTCTCTCTCTCTACGTGTCACTTAATGGGAACCCAGTCCCTTGCTTTATATGAAGTTGTTCATATAATAGAAACCCGGAAATATGTGGACTCAGCCTAATAACCTTTGAGTCAAATGTAATTATTAGGGCTGTCAGTTTATCGCGTTAATTCGATTAATTAATTACACAGCAAATTATCGCGTTATGAAAATTAACTCAAAATTAATTACATTTTTTTTTTTTTTTTTTATAAATTTTTTTTTATCTCATTCATTCCATAAGAACGTAGAATACACATTACTTATATGTTCCATTTGCATGTTCTTGGTATCTGATTCTAGGGACATCTATGGATCTCAGGGAATGTATTCCCAGTGTCAGAAATACAGCGTCTGTTACTAGGCTTGAGTAAATTGTAATAGAATATCAATAAAAAAAATGTTTTATCTTTGACTGTGAATAGCACTATGCTCAAATTGACCAGACCTGAAAAATCTAAGCAAATTAATAGATGGAAGATGATTAAACAGAAGGTTTTGTAGATACAGTACTGAATTCTGCCATCCGGACACATGCAATTTGAAATATGATTATATAATATAGAATATCAGGCATAAAATGGTTATGCGATTAAAATGCGATTAATTATTTCCTCCACCTATAGATAAATTTTTTTAATCGCCTGACAGCACTAGTAATTATCCCAATTATTATACTCATACTGTAATGTAATTTTTTATTGCTTTTACTCTCGTCAATTTACTTCTATTCTGATGAAATTACTAGTATAACAACTCATTTTCTCATTAATAATTTACTTCTACTCTCACTTCAAAATTTGCTTTTCTCATGAAACTACCTCAAGCATGGAGTCAAGTCTGATTGACACTTGTGATTGTGATGTTGCTGCATACACTATATCAGTGGTTCTCAACCTGAGGTCTAGGGACCCCCCAGGGATCCTTGAGGCGGTTTCAGGATGTCCCCAGGAAGACAACGGGGAATCATTTAATTGCACTGTGTCATTCACTAGAAGCTGGAAGTTAGCCTAATGAGAGAATATACTGTATACGAGTGACTATTCTGATTGGTTTCACTCTCTACACTGTTTCCTCAATGACAGTAGACGGAAACATATCTGACAACAAAAATGGAAAAGTCAATATGTGGGTCTTTGACATGCAGTGGCCTAGTCGTTTGAGTCTTGTCTGTCTGACAAAGGTCTGATCGACTGAAACGTTACAAACGGCACGTCAATGTTCACTTTTGGAGGACACTGTTGACGGGAGTCTGTCTATCCTTCAGTCTTTGTGTTACGCTTCAATATTTCCTCCACCTATTAAGAGAACCTTGGGCGAGCAGGACCTGATGTCTCTCCACTTGACAGTGTTAACGTGATAAATTGGAGGTAAGCCTCCTCAATGGACTAGCCCACTATAGGGTAGGTGTGTAATGACTAGTGTTCTGTCCAGGGGTGTGTAATAACCAGGGGTGTAAAGTACTTGAGTAATTGTACTTCATTACAATACTTAAGTACTGTTTTGGGGGATTTTTACTTTACTTGAGTATTATTAGGTTTGTATACTTGTACTTTTACTCAATTACATTTCAGAGAAAAAAAAACATACTTTTTACTCCTTAGATTTAAAATGCAGACCTACAAAGTACAAAGTACAAATCTTGCAGGTCCAACTATTTTAATTAGAATATGTTTCTCTGACCGAACTAAGGTTAACGATATTAATCCTGCGGCCGCGCTTTATTTAAAAACAGCCAATCAAATCCCGCCCATACCCATGCTGATTGGTCCTTATGCAAGACTAGAAAGCGGGGATCTTTGATTAAACACCTGCTATCAGAAGAATAGACAGTCAGAAAGAACGTTTTAACTTTTACTTTTTAGTACATAAGTACATTTAAAAGTAGAAACTTTTTTACTTTTACTCAATTGTGTTTTTAGCCAGATACTCTGGCTTTTACTTGATTACGATTTTGAGATGGTACCCATACTTTCACTTAAGTATAATTTCTGGGTACTTTCTACACCCCTGGTAATGACACCAGCATGCAGGAGCGTAGCAAGACAACACATGCTGTTTCCCTCCCTCTCCCTAACCACAACTCATATCTACCTCCAGACACATGTATGGAGTTAACGATTATACAGGCACATCCATAGTGGAAATAAGGGCGTGGCGTGAATTGGCTGTTGTTACCGCATCATGAAAAGGTGCCTGGTTTAACATGGTTTAAGCCAGCACAGTAAAAACAAACCTCTTATGGCGCTTTTCCACTGCATGGTACCTACTCTACTCTACTCTACTCTACTCTACTCGGTATTTTCGGTTTTCCATTACCAAAGTACCTGGTACCAGGCTGGTACCAGGTACTTTTTCGGTACTTTTTTAGTCCCTGCTCGAGTCTGGTTCCAAGCGCGAGCCAAGCGGGTAGAACTGGTACTATAAAAGTCACGTGAAACACTGCAGACCACTGATTGGTCAGAAGAGAGACGCGTTGGAGAGTCTGAACTGGTCTGAACGAAAACAACGCCGCCATCTTTAATGTCTCGCATAGGATTTCATTATGGTTGCAGCAGGCACAAGTTCAATAAACAAACGATACAGTCACTGTGTATTCTGCCTCATTTATTGATTAAACAAAACCGACATCAACACAATTTGCCACCGAGCGGAGAGTTTAGTCTCGCAAAAAGATCGCTGACTTGTTAAGGCTTAAGCTCCACAACGGTGGAAGGAATGTTCTGTTGTGCTAGCGTTTTAGCATGGCTATCGTACATAGCGGGATCAATATAACTCGCTATTGATTGTTTGTATGAGTAACGTTAATGCTAGTAGAATAGACACAACGCGAGGTAATCACCATCCATTTTAAACCGGTTATTACCTAATGCTAACGTTAGCAAATAGACGCGACTGGTAACGTTACAGCGTTGTTGTTAGCCTATAGACAGCCTAGCTGACGTTAACGCTTGTAGAATAGACACAATGAGGGGTAACGTTAGTGTAACTGAGGGGTACAATTCCCTGACTGTATTACTAGATATGATACTTACTACCACTACCTTTGTACTTAATATTCGGCCACCCAGTACACGGCATAAATATATTATCATAAACACTCTCACGTAGATGAAACGGATCCAACACAAATGTACGAAGTCGAAACAGGTCTTTATTTCTACACAGCGATGGTGTGTAGAACAAGCACTTAATCACTTAATTACATTTATGAATTGAAATAGTATGCACTTTTATGGCAAAGAGTATTCGTCGGTATATCAATAGAGAATGTCCAATCTCTGAAGGCGCAGGTGGTAAATATACGACCTGGAATAGTTAAGGAATAACAGCAATGATACTTTAATGATTATATACTAGATACACTAGAGGGGGTTAATCCGGTCGCTTGTAAGCCGACAGGAGTAGGAGGGGGGGGGGGGTAGAATCCGGCTGCCTCGTCCGGCCAAGGGTATCCCAGGTGAACCCACTGTAGTGCCGTTCAATGCGCCGGCGATCCTTGGACCACAGATGAAAGCAGGTGGACTCTTTGTGGGCCGGCTCTCTCCGGTCCACGGGGGAGAGACGTGAAGCGACCTCGTCTTGCAGAGCGTCTCCTCACCTTGCGTCCTCTCCAGGGGGGGGGGGTTCCAACACACGGCAGTGTCGGGGGTCTTTATCCATGGAATAATCAAAGTATACAAAGCATAATCCGTGCCTGGGAAGGCGGGCTGTCGTCGGTAGAATAATCCGGTATACAGGTCCACTCGCTCGTCGGCTCTGGGGCTCCTCGGGTGCAGCTTCACATGGGGTCAACCACCCTGGGTAAGCAGCCAGTTCTCTGCCCGAAACGATGGGGTACTGACTACGGTAGTATTCTCACCGCACGAAGCACTATATATTAACAGACTATTATTAGCTTAATAGACTACGTCCTACTCGACGATATAGTGCCAAATATGACTATTCAAATATTAATATACACGATGTCTCAATACCGATGGTAGGCGAACTTGGCCTTACTCCCACACGTGGCGTCGCGGGGAGGCTTTACGTCTGTGACTCTATTGGAGGGTAAGAAACTGGACTGAAAAGAAAGTCCTACTTTAGTAGCGCAGTATATATACGCACTATGAACAAATAGTCCCATTAGTGGTGCGGTAGCCAGATTCCTACGCGGAACTAGGACTTGTTCGTACATGTGGAGCGGTACGTTTGAACTGGGTCTGAGGGGTATGGCAGCCTGGCACCAAGGTCTCGACCAATAGTAGAATGGAGACTATTATGGGATGTTCAGTAGGCTAGAATGGATATTCAATGCATATTGTACAAGGAATATACAAGGGATATCAGGGAATATTAGAGAATATACAAATACAATTAAATATATATATATAAATAAATATATATATTCGGTTTAATCTGGCCCTTCACAACAGCCACCCCCTGAATAGGTCCCAGACCTAATCAGTTAAACAGAGACAGATTAATCGCGTTGTCTATTTACACATAAGGGTTTGCTGTAGGGGTCAGTCAACTTCACAAAGTCATAGGGTTGTAGGGTCATGGTCATCATCGATTGTGTCTGGGAGTCGAGGCAGTTCTATGAGCCTTGCCACGGGACGGGTGTAAGTGCGACCCTGGACGAGCACTTCAGCTGCTCGGACCTTGCCGTCGGCACCGGTGATCACTTTGCTTACGCGGCCGGCCGGCCACATAGCTCTGGGCAGTGATTGATCAATAATCATGACGACTGTTCCTTCTGTCAAATTGTCTCTCTCCTTTACCCACTTCTGGCGGGTCTGTAGAGACGGTAGGTAGTGCAGTAGGAAACTGTTCCAAAACTTGTCGGCTAATACTTGGCTGTACCTCCACATTTGTCGGCCGTTCGCTTCTTCAGGCCGGTACATTGTCTGGGGTAATGCAGGATCTAGCCGCCCCATCAGGAGTGTGTTGGGGGTAACTGGGTCGATATCCGCCACATCACTGGAGACATATCCGAGGGGCTTCGAGTTAAGTACTCCCTCAATCTCCGTGAGGACTGTCATTAGGACTTCTTCCGCCACAGTCTGGGCCCCAAGTACTGCGTACAGGGCTGTCTTTATGGAGCGCACTTCTCGCTCCCAAGTGCCACCGAAGTGGGGTGCGTTTGGGGGGTTGAATTGGAAATCAACCTGTGCTGGAGCGAGGTGGGTCTTAAGTTCTGGGCCCATAGCTTGGAAGCTCTCTCTCAGCTCTCTTTCGCCGCCTTTGAAGTTTGTCCCATGATCGGACAATAGGGTAGACGGTCTTCCTTTCCGTGATGTGAATCTTCGGAAGGCCATAAGGAATGAGTCTGTGCTCATGGTCGGGAGAAGCTCGATGTGTATCGCTCTGGTGGTCATGCATTTGAATACAATACCCCACCGCTTCTCGGTTCCTCTTCCTTTCTTTATGTGCAGCGGGCCAAAGCAGTCCATACCCGTTGAGTGGAATGGCTTGTCACCGATTCGGAGGCGACATGGAGGAAGGTCAGCCATCCTTGGTATGCTGGGCTGCGCGCGCCACTTGCGGCAGTCTAGACATGTTCGCTGGAAGCGTCGTACCGCCTCTCTTCCTTGTAGGATCCAGTAACGACGTCTGATTTCCGCGAAGACTCTTTCTGCTCCTGCGTGATGTACATCCTCATCGTATTTCTTTATAATCAGCTCTGTGACCTTGTGTCGGCTGTTCAATACGATCGGGTATTTAATGTCATCCGGTAGATTGGGGGCTCTGCGTAGGCGACCACCCACTCTGATGAGGGTATGAGTGTCGCTCTCGGGGGCCAGGTGAATTAATCTGCTGTCGGATGGGACGGGCTTTCCTCCCTGTAGACAGGCCAATTCATCGGGGAACGAGTCTCTCTGGGCTCGCTGCAGTAGAAGCAATTCTGCTTCCTCGTAGTTAGCTGCTGACATATCAGCGGGGGACTTGCACTCCGGGTGGTACCGCAGGAATGTTCTTTGTTGTGCACTCTCTATGGACGTGCAATCGTCTATGTTAGGGTCGGTGGAGGCTACGGTGCTCAATCCACAGAACACAGACTTCTTATTTTCCACCTCCTCTGGACTTGCTTCCCTCGGGATAGGCATGGGCCACTGTCCTTCCGGGAGTCTTAGGAATGCGGGGCCGTCACTGTAGACATTGCGACGGGTGAGGTCATCCAGGGGCATCCCCCGGGTGATGACGTCAGCTGGGTTCTGTTTTGTATCAACGTAGCGCCACTCTGTTTCTCCGGTTAACTCTTCGGTTAAGTCTCGAATCTCGGTGACTCTGACTCCCACGAAGACTTTGTACTTGCATGAGTCCGATTTGATCCAGGCGAGTACCGTCGTGGAATCTAACCACAGGATTGTTCTAGACACCGGTATGGTGAGCTCACGTTGGATGAGCGTGGCTAGGTGCGCTCCGGCTAGGGCTGCGCAGAGCTCTAGACGTGGGATAGATTGTTGCTTGCGTGGGGCTATTCTCGAGCGGGCGAGGACAAATGCTGTGTAGATCTCTCCCCCCTGGTCTTGGGCCCGCAAGTAGGCTACTGATCCGTATGCGACCTCTGAGGCGTCACTGAAGACGTGTAAGTCCATTTTGCATGTCTCTGGCCTCACCGTGGGTGGGAAGTAGCTTCGGCGCATATTAACGCCTGGGAGTGAGTGGAGCTCCATCTCCCACTCTCTCCAGGTGGATGCAAGGTGTGCGGGAATGGGGTCGTCCCAGCCCTGGTCCTTGTCCCACAATGCTCGTACAATCATTTTTGCCCTGGTGGTGTACGGTAGAATACATCCTAGCGGGTCATATTGTCGGGCGAGTGTTGTGTACACACTCCGTCTGGTGGTCGGCGCCGCCGCCGGCCTTCCCTGCTCCGTAGTCAGGGGCTTGTGTCTGTAGTGAAGCGAATCTGTTTTGAATCGCCACACCAATCCCAGGGTCATCTCCTGGGCTTCTCCCGGGATTGTAGCCATCCAGGTCTCGCTGCTGGCTGCCTTGTCCTCGGAGGAGAGGCTGCGCAGTACTTGCGGATCGCTGCTGGCCCACTGCCTGAGATCAAAGCCGCCTTTGATCAATGAGGCGCGGAGTTTAATCAGGAGAGCCTCGGCTTCTTCCTGGGTTGAAAGGCTTTGTAGACAGTTGTCTACGTAGAAGCTGTTCTTTACGCTGTGTCGGACCTCTTCGTCCGCTGCTGGGTCCTCTGCTACATGTTTCTGTAGTGCAAATGTCGCACAGCAGGGGCTGCACGTCGTTCCGAAGGGGAGGACTTCCCATTGGTAGATGGCTGGGTGCTCATCTCCTGGCTTCTCTCTCCATAGGAACCGTAACAGGGGCTTGTCCGCCTCTACTAATCTCACCTGCAGGAACATTCCTTTAATGTCCCCGCTGATGGCCACCTTTTCCTGGCGGAAGCGGAGTAGAACGCCGAGTAGGGAGGGGCCGAGTGTGGGACCGGGCAGTAACTCTTTATTCAGATTTTGGGATCCGATCTGGTAGCTGCAGTTAAATACTATGCGGTCTTTACCGTTGTGATGGACCTTGTGGTGAGGCACGTACCACGATTCAGTGGTCTGGTCAGCCTCTTTAATGTCCATCTTTGTGACGTGTCCCGCTGTGATGAGCTTCTCAATCTCAGCGCGGTATACACTCTCTTGGGCGGGGTTCTTGGCTAAGCGCCGCTCCGTGTTCAGCAGGTACCGTTCTGTGGCGTCTGTCTTGGCGTGGAAAGTAGGCATTCCTTCTCGCCGCAGGAGTGGCGTGGCGTATCTCAACACGCCGTTGACCGGGACTCTCTTGGTCCCTGTCTCGAGGAGGTGAATGGCGTAAATGTCATCTTTAGAGCGAATGTCTTTCTTTCCGTTCTTAAAGGGCATTTGTTCCAAGGTCCATAGCCGCTCTACGTGTTGCAGGAGTGCGGTTTCTCCCTCTGTGACTCGGGAGTGGAGACATCTAGTGGCTGTACTTCGGTTGAGAGATTTGGCGAGCGGGCCTTGGAGAGTCCATCCCAAACGGGTCTCGACTGCTGCAGGACAGCCTCGGGGTCCGGTATGAACCCGGTCTATCGGGACAATAAGGTCTGCATGGTCGGAGCCTATCAACAGGGTCGGCATAGCATTGTCTATGAGCGGGATCGGTAACTTGCGCAGATGTGCATATTTCTCCATCAGCTTGGCGACGGGGTATGTGTACCGCGACAGTCCTATTTCTTGGCTGGTGAAAGCGTCTGCAATCTGGTACCGTCGCTCAGGCTGGCCGCTTGCTGCGATAGAGAATGAGACATTCTCGCCCTTTATCGTCTTCAAATCTCGTCTTATTGTCCGAATTGTCATTTGGGTTTCGCTTCCCCGCAGCCCTAGCTGGGCCGCAGCGGAGGCGAGCAGCAGGGTCTTCTCTGACCCGTCATCGAGGACGGCGTAAGTGTCCAGGACTTTATTCTGGTAGCTTAGTGTCACACGCACTACTTTTAGGAGTACTCGGGCTCCACTGCTGCTGGCGGGATCGATGTACATGACGCTCGCTTTGCGGCTGGATGGTGCAGGTGAAGGGCGCCGTCTGTTACTGTCGTGAAGTATGTCCAGATGGGCTCCATCGCACTTGGTGCACCTTTTCTTTAAGCGGCATTCGGCTGCCATGTGTGAGCGCGCACAGCGAAACCAGCGCTTGTTGGACTTTATCCATTGACCTGCTTCCTCCGCGTTCAGCTTGGGGAAGGAGTCACATTGCGCTAGCCAGTGTTCTTTCTCACAGTAGGGGCACACTATCTTCCACTTCTCCGTTCTGGAGGGGGTACTGTGGCTCCTGCTGCTCGGTACTGACTCCGATTGGTGCATCACAGTCACCGATCTTCTTCCATCATTTAGTCGTCTGGTTCCTTCTCTGGAGCCAGGGGTGCTCCGTCCGAATGTATCTAGCCGTAGGCTGCTGACTTCTCTCGCCAGGAAGTCTGCTAGATCGAGGAGGTTCGGTTCGGGGCCATTCGGGTCTCTGTGGTCCCTCTGCCGCCTAAAGCGCTCCTGACGAGCGGGCGGCAGCTTCTCCAGGATCCTTTCCACATTTGAGTTGGCGTAAAGTTCATGCCTCCCCTTCTCTCTTTGCGCTCCCAACATCCCTACCAGGGACTGCACTCTGATGGACAGGTCGTCCAGTGCTCGATTGTCTATTGCTGGGGGTAAGCGGTCGATGTGTCGGATCTCCTGGATCACGTAATCCCATATGCGCCCATACCTCTGGTCCAATGCTACCAGCGCTGCTGTGTATGGGGTGGTGGAAGTCGCGTAGGCGAGCGCTATATTATGTGCGCGGGGTACCTTTAAGTGCTTCAGTAGGATGGCGTATTTGTGGCGTTCATCCAATACATCCACCAACATGGTCTCCAGACACATGCGGAGTTCTGTATACTGGGCCCGGTTCTCTTGGGTGAAGTCGGGTACCATAGGCGTGCCAATGTATGACGCTGACTGTGGATACATCGGCGAGCATTGGGGGAGAGGCCTCCTAGGCGAGTCTCCTCCCGCTCCTTGGTATGGGCTGGTACCGGCAGTGTACCATGGCCCGCTTGTCCAGGTGCTGTTCCTCGGTGCGGGTCGTGCGTCGTGCTCACCCGGGTATAAAGTCGGGGGTCTGTAGCGCAGCTCCGCGGGAGTATAGCCTGGGCTGTACCGGGCCTCCTGGTCCGGTAGAGTACTGTGCTGTCTTCGGGCGTGGTTCTCCTCCTCTTCCTCTTCGTCTTCAGTTAGGTCATCCAGTGCTTGTAGTCTCTGGTTTAGCCTCTCCACAGGATATGCTGCTCCTTCCCGGTTGCTAGGTCTCGCTTGGACCGGTGGGGGGAGGTGGTCTGTGGGGGGTATAGACCTCGTCTGTTGGTCAAGTTCAGGGTTGTTTACTCGGCTAGGGGATGCCGCCCTGGAGGTGTGTCTAGACGAGTTCCTGGAGCCTCTGGCGGAGGGAGAGGGTGTTGTCCGTCTGATCAGCTGTTCTATTAGTTGCGACTGCTGTCTGTCGCGCGCTGCGTCCCGTTGAGCACCGGCTCGTTCTCGGGCCACATTCTCTTCCATCTGAATGCGTCTTATTTCTAGACGTATCTGCTCGTGTTCGCTTCGCTGCTGGATCTGCAGTCGGTCGCGTTCAGCAGCGGCGTTCAGGCTGATGAGGAAGGCCTGCTGTAGGGTCCTCTCTGCCTTGCTGGGAGAAGGCGGTTGTATAGGGGAGCCTTCCCTCGGGGTACTCCTTGCGGAGCCTTGGAGTTCTATCTCCACGGTGCTCTCCCCGTCTTCTTCCGTGCCGAGTTCTCTCTCGGTAGCGTTGTATTCCTCCCGGGACTCATCGGGGACTACTTCTTCAGTACTGGCGGGGTGTGAAGTCATGTCTGGTTCCCACTGGTCCCCACCGTGAACTTGGTCAGTTACATTAGAGCCCGTAGGGGCCTCTATGGTCGGGGTAGTCTGGGCGTTGGGGTTAGACATACTTTTACTTTCTAGTTTTACCGCATTTACTGTTAGTAGAAGACTAGGTTGTTGACTGACAGCGTAAGCCTCTAAGTACTGAGGGAGCCGTCGTTCGCGCTGCGGGCGTTGGTTAGGAGGATCGTTTCGTGCAGTGTTCATCATAGGCCATTTCAATATTAATAACACTATATTAATATTACACTAATTACCATCCGGCTCGAATGACCAATTGTAACTGAGGGGTACAATTCCCTGACTGTATTACTAGATATGATACTTACTACCACTACCTTTGTACTTAATATTCGGCCACCCAGTACACGGCATAAATATATTATCATAAACACTCTCACGTAGATGAAACGGATCCAACACAAATGTACAAAGTCGAAACAGGTCTTTATTTCTACACAGCGATGGTGTGTAGAACAAGCACTTAATCACTTAATTACATTTATGAATTGAAATAGTATGCACTTTTATGGCAAAGAGTATTCGTCGGTATATCAATAGAGAATGTCCAATCTCTGAAGGCGCAGGTGGTAAATATACGACCTGGAATAGTTAAGGAATAACAGCAATGATACTTTAATGATTATATACTAGATACACTAGAGGGGGTTAATCCGGTCGCTTGTAAGCCGACAGGAGTAGGAGGGGGGGGGGGGTAGAATCCGGCTGCCTCGTCCGGCCAAGGGTATCCCAGGTGAACCCACTGTAGTGCCGTTCAATGCGCCGGCGATCCTTGGACCACAGATGAAAGCAGGTGGACTCTTTGTGGGCCGGCTCTCTCCGGTCCACGGGGGAGAGACGTGAAGCGACCTCGTCTTGCAGAGCGTCTCCTCACCTTGCGTCCTCTCCAGGGGGGGGGTTCCAACACACGGCAGTGTCGGGGGTCTTTATCCATGGAATAATCAAAGTATACAAAGCATAATCCGTGCCTGGGAAGGCGGGCTGTCGTCGGTAGAATAATCCGGTATACAGGTCCACTCGCTCGTCGGCTCTGGGGCTCCTCGGGTGCAGCTTCACATGGGGTCAACCACCCTGGGTAAACAGCCAGTTCTCTGCCCGAAACGATGGGGTACTGACTACGGTAGTATTCTCACCGCACGAAGCACTATATATTAACAGACTATTATTAGCTTAATAGACTACGTCCTACTCGACGATATAGTGCCAAATATGACTATTCAAATATTAATATACACGATGTCTCAATACCGATGGTAGGCGAACTTGGCCTTACTCCCACACGTGGCGTCGCGGGGAGGCTTTACGTCTGTGACTCTATTGGAGGGTAAGAAACTGGACTGAAAAGAAAGTCCTACTTTAGTAGCGCAGTATATATACGCACTATGAACAAATAGTCCCATTAGTGGTGCGGTAGCCAGATTCCTACGCGGAACTAGGACTTGTTCGTACATGTGGAGCGGTACGTTTGAACTGGGTCTGAGGGGTATGGCAGCCTGGCACCAAGGTCTCGACCAATAGTAGAATGGAGACTATTATGGGATGTTCAGTAGGCTAGAATGGATATTCAATGCATATTGTACAAGGAATATACAAGGGATATCAGGGAATATTAGAGAATATACAAATACAATTAAATATATATATATAAATAAATATATATATTCGGTTTAATCTGGCCCTTCACAACAGTTAGCGTTAGCAGAATAGACACAACGAGAGTCTCGTTAATGTTGTTATTGATTGATTGAAAACTGTGTTTTACTCTGGCTTGCCAAGCTCATAGCCCCTTTCGTGACTGTGATGCACCGAGTGGATCCACAGTCACTTGCTCCTTAATAGGAAACCAACCTAGATTTACCATGAAGGACTGGTTCTGGCCGAACCGTTCATTATACAAGTATCACAGAGACATTTCAAAGGTACTCACAGTTGCACGAGGATTTCGGACAGAGATACGGGATGGTTTGAAAGCTCGGCGTTGCTAATAAACATTTTAAATATTTTTTATAAACTGCTCAACACTGCATTATTTCCGGCGTTGGCTGCCTGGTGTGATCACAGCGCATGCGCATCATGCACCCAACGCCGGAAATAATGCCGTTTTGAGCAGTTTATAAAAAATATTTAAAATGTTTATTAGCAACGCCGAGCTTTCAAACCATCCCGTATCTCTGTCCGAAACCCTCGTGCAACTGTGAGTACATTTGAAATGTCTCTGTGATACTTGTATAACGAACAGTTCGGCCAGAACCAGTCCTTCAGGGTAAATCTAGGTTGGTTTCCTATTAAGCTATTAATAACAGGATACTCTCTCTTACCAATGAGCCAACTAGGCTCAAACAAGGCGTGCGTGCTGTAAATATAGTGTGTGTGTGTGTGTGTGTGTGTGTGTGTGTGTGTGTGTGTGTGTGTGTGTGTGTGTGTGTGTGTGTGTGTGTGTGTGTGCGTGCGTGCGTGCGTGCGTGCGTGCGTGCGTGCGTGCGTGCGTGCGTGCGTGCGTGCGTGCGTGCGTGCGTGTGTGTGTGTGTGTGTGTGTGGCTTAGTAGATAATCCATTTGTGGGTTGTATATGTAAACATTGTTACTGTTGACAGCACCTTGTGCGGGGGGCCAACGCTTAATGCCCATAAAAGGTCATAGACAACAATCCCTTATCCCTTTAATGGATATGGCTTCATCTCTACAGTACATATTTCATAGAGACCAAACACATTCCTCTGAGGGGTTTCTCAACATACATGTGACAGAGAGAGAGAGAGAGAGAGAGAGAGAGAGAGAGAGAGAGAGAGAGAGAGAGAGAGAGAGAGAGAGAGAGAGAGATACATTTACATTTACATTTAGTCATTTAGCTGACGCTTTTATCCAAAGCGACTTACAAGTTCTGTACGACAAGCCATCAGGAAGAGCACAACTCTATCAGCTGAGTAACAATGTTCATCAAAGTGTTGAGTGCTACAGTGTAGGTTAGTTTATTAGGACAAGTGCATGACAGTATGGTTAGTTAGGGTTAGATTTTTTTTTTTTTTTTTTTTGGATAGGAGTAGGTCTGAGGCGGCCAGAAGATGCAGAGCGTAGGGGTCTTGAGGGTGTGTAGTTAGAGACCATTGACCGGAGGTAGGCGGGAGCAGTTCCCTTTGCCGCACGGTATGCTAGGTCAAGGGCCTTGAAGCGGATTCGTGCAGCAATGGGGAGCCAGTGCAGGTCCCTAAGAAGTGGGGTGACATGGGCCGACTTCGGTAGGTTTGAGATCAGGCGGGCCGCTGCGTTCTGAATGAGTTGAAGAGGCTTAGTGGCAGTGGCCGGGAGGCCAGCAAGCAGTGCGTTGCAGTAGTCGAGGCGGGAGATGACTGTTGATTGGACGAGGAGTTGGGTGGCTTCTTTTGTCAGGAAGGGGCGTATCCTTCTGACGTTGCTCAGGAGGAATCGGCAGGTTCTGGTTGTCGCTGCGATGTGAGCAGAGAAGTTCAACTGGTCGTCGAGGACAACACCAAGGTTCTTGGCGGTCGGGGACGCGGTCACAGCTGCATTCTCGACTGTGATGGAAAGGTCGGTCAGGGGGGAGGATTTGGCCGGCAGGTGGAGCAATTCTGTTTTGCTTAGGTTCAGTTTGAGGTGGTTGGTCGTCATCCAGGCGGAGATGTCGGACAGACAGGCCGAGATCCGCTCAGAGACGTGGATATCTGAGGGAGGGAAGGAGAGGAAGAGTTGAGTATCGTCGGCATAACAGTGGTAGGAGAAGCCATGAGACGTGATAATGTTACCCAGTGATTTAGTGTAGAGGGAGAAGAGAAGGGGTCCTAAAACCGAGCCCTGGGGGACACCCGTCCGCAGGGGGCGGGTGGCCGACAGGGTCCCTCTCCATGACACTTGGTAGGAGCGGTCATTGAGGTATGATGACAACCATGTCAGCGCAGAGCCAGCCACTCCCATTCCTGCGAGGGCCGCGAGGAGGATCTGGTGGTTGACTGTGTCGAAGGCTGCAGATAGATCTAGGAGAATCAGGACAGAGGAGAGGCCTTTCGCTTTTGCTAAGTGAAGTGCCTCTGTGACCGCAATGAGGGCTGTCTCTGTGGAGTGACCAGTCCTGAAGCCTGACTGATTAGGGTCTAGGAGGTCATTCTGTAAGAGATAAGCAGTAAGTTGGTTGGATACAGCACGTTCAAGTGTTTTAGAAAGGAAGGAGAGAAGAGAGACAGGACGGTAGTTGCCTATGACGGTAGGGTTCAGGGATGGTTTTTTTATGAGGGGCGTGACTCTGGCTTGTTTTAGGGAGGTGGGGACCACCCCCGAGTTGAGTGAGGAGTTGATGGTTGCAGTTAGGAATGGGAGGATGTCTGGTGCTATGGACTGGAGGAGTGGGGAAGGTAGCCGGTCCAGCTGGCATGTAGTCGGACGGTTCGACGTTACCAGTGTCAGGGTCTCGGCTTCTGTAATGGGAGAGAAAGATGACAGGGTGAAGGATGAGGTTCTCGATTCAGCATTTGGAATGGGTGGGGGTTGGGAGAAGGAGCTGCGGATGTTCTCCACTTTTTCCTCAAAGAAGATCGCAAAGTCTTCGGCAGAGAAAGATGAGGGAGGGGGGGGTGGGGGGGGGAGTGAGGAGGGAGGACATGGTAGCATGCAGTTTGCGAAGATTCTTGGCAGAGGCCTCGATCCTATGGTGAAAGAAAGAAGCTTTGGCATTAGTAATGGTTTTGGAGAATGTTAACAAGAGGTTGTGATATGTGTCGATGTCAGCAGTGAGGCGTGACTTTCTATACTTCCTTTCAGCTGCTCTCAGGACCTGTCTTTGTTCTCTCACTGGATCTGTCAGCCATGGACTGGGTGGGGAACGGCGGGCAGGTTTCTCAACGAGGGGACAGAGCTTGTCGAAGGAGGTTGCAAGGGCTGAGAGGAGGGTGGAGGTTGCCATCTCTGTGGAGAGAGCAGAGAAGGTGTCACTCAAAGGTAGAGTGGATAGTATGTCAGAGGAGAGGGTGGAGGGGGATAGGGAGGGCAGGTTGCGTCTGAGTGAGACGGTTTGAGTTGGGGTGAAGACCTTTCGGTTAAGCATGAGAGTTAGTGAGAAGGATATGAAGGAATGGTCAGATACATGTAGGGGAGTTACCGTGGTGTTAATGATGCTGGAGTTACGGGAAAATATGAGATCCAAGGAGTTGCCTGCTTTGTGGGTGGGAGGCATGGCAGTGGGAGTCAGGTCAAATGATTGTAGGAGGGAGACTACTATGACTGACTGAGATGAGTCAGGCAGGTTGAAGTCGCCCAATAGAAGGAGAGGGGTACCATCTTCCGGTAAGGAGCTTAGAAGCATGTCCAGCTCATCTGTGAAGTGATCGAGCGGACCTGGAGGGCGGTAGAGTGTAACAATGGTGAGATTGAAGATAGATAGAGATAGAGCAAGAGAGAGATATTAAGACAGAGAGAGACACATACACACACAAACACACATAATATATATATATACAGAGAGATAGGGAGATATACAGACAGATAGAGGGAGACACACACACACAGAAAGATACAGAGAGTCCTTGCAAGTGTGTGGGTGAATGTGAGTCATAAGTTGTAAAAACGCTTTGGATAAAAGCACTATATGAATGCAGTCCATTTACCATTTACAGAGAGACAGAGAGAGATACAGAGAGACAGAGAGAGACACAGAGAGACACAGAGAGACACAGAGAGACAGAGAGAGACAGAGAGAGACACAGAGAGACAGAGAGAGACACAGAGAGACAGAGAGAGACACAGAGAGACAGAGAGAGACACAGAGAGACAGAGAGAGACACAGAGAGACATAGAGAGACAGAGAGAGTCACAGAGAGACAGAGAGAGACACAGAGAGACAGAGAGAGACAGAGAGAGACAGAGAGAGACACAGAGAGACATATAGAGATACAGAGAGACAGAGAGAGACACAGAGAGACAGAGAGAGACAGAGTGAGACACAGAGAGACAGAGAGAGACACAGAGAGACAGAGAGAGACAGAGAGATACACAGAGAGACAGAGAGAGACAGAGAGAGACACAGAGAGACAGTACAGTAGACTATTTTATCACGGACCTCAGCCTAGAGTCTCTCAGAGCGTTCACAGTCAGCCAGCAAACACCCCTGTCAGACCACAGCAAAACCACTATCTACCTGAATAGATCAACACCCAACCAGGAAATACCAAAACCAAACAAACTACACACTATTAAAAAACACTACAAATGGAAAGAAAGTAGTATGGAAGCATTCCAATCCGCTATCAAGCTACAAAAAGTCCATTCCAAATTAGATCAATTCCTAGAAAAAAACTTCCAACACAACAGCAAAAGTGTAAACGGGGCGGTAGAAAACATCAATAACATATTTGACCTTACAGCTTCCTTATCCAACCTAAAGGCCTCAAATAGGAAAGCGAGGAAAAATAAAAATAAAAATATGCATGACAAATGGTATGATAACGATTGTAAAAATCTCAGGAAGAAATTAAGGAACCTATCAAACCAAAAACACAGAGACCCAGACAACCAGAACACACGTCTCCAATACAGTGAAACACTGAAACATTACAAAAACACAATCAGAAAAAAAAGAGACCAACATGTTAGAAACCAGCTACAAGATATAGAGGAATCTATAAAAACAAACAACTTCTGGGAAAACTGGAACAAAATAAACAAAGTACACCACGAGGAGCTACCCATCCAAAATGGAGATGTATGGGTAAACCACTTCTCCAATCTCTTTAGCCCAATACAAAAAAATGAACAACAAAAACACATACAAGATAAACTACAAAGCCTGGAGTCAACCATAAAAGACTACCAGAACCCGCTAGACTCCCCAATTACACTACAAGAACTACAGGACAAAATAAAATCACTTAAAACCAAGAAGGCCTGCGGAGCGGATGGTATCCTAAATGAAATGATCATATTCACAGACTCAAAATTCCAATTGGCTATACTAAAACTCCTTAACATTGTCCTTAGCTCCGGGATCTTCCCCAATATCTGGAACCAAGGACTCATAACACCGCTCCACAAAAAGGGAGACAAATATGACCCAAACAATTACCGTGGGATCTGTGTCAACAGCAACCTTGGAAAAATCCTCTGTATGATCATTAACCACAGACTCACACATTTCCTCACAAACAACAATACCTTGAGCAAATCACAGATTGGCTTCCTACCAAATCACCGTACAACAGACCACATTCTCACCCTCAGCACCCTAATCGACAACCAAATAAATAAAAATAAAAGCAAAGTATACTCCTGTTTCGTTGACTTCCAAAAAGCATTTGACTCAATTTGGCACGAGGGTCTGCTGTACAAACTGTTAGATAGTGGCATTGGAGGGAAAACCTACAACCTCATAAAGTCAATGTACACCAACAACACATGTGCTGTGAGGATTGAGGGAAAACACACAGACTTCTTCCCTCAATGCCGTGGGGTTAGACAGGGGTGCAGTTTGAGTCCAACCCTCTTCAACATATACATAAATGAACTGGCAAAAACATTGGAACAAACTGCAGCACCTGGCATCCCCCTAGCAAACACAGAAGTCAAATGCCTACTGTTTGCAGATGACCTGGTGCTGCTGTCCCCAACAAAAGAAGGGCTACAGCAGCACCTTGACCTTCTGCACAAATTCTCCCAGACATGGGCACTGACAGTAAACCTAAACAAAACTAAAATTATGATATTCCAAAAAAGGCCCAGCCTACAACAACAAAAACACAAATTCCTCCTAGACACAATTTCCCTAGAACACACAAAAAACTACACATATCTCGGCCTAAACATCAGTGCTACAGGGAACTTCAATCAAGCTGTGAACGACCTGAGAGACAAAGCAAGAAGGGCTTTTTATGCCATAAAAAGGAACATAATATTAGACATTCCAGTCAAAATCTGGCTCAAAATATTAGACTCCGTCATAGAACCGATTTCCCTATATGGTTGTGAAGTCTGGGGCCCACTTGCAAACCAAGACTTCACCAAATGGGACAAACACCCAATTGAGACTCTGCATGCAGAATTTTGCAAATCCATTCTCCGCACCCAACGGAAAACGCCAAATAATGCATGCAGAGCAGAACTAGGAAGATACCCACTAATCATAAAAATTCAAAAAAGAGCATTCAAATTCCACAACCACCTAAAAGAAAGCGACCCAGACACACTCCACAACATAGCCTCACCCACAGAGAGACCCTCGATAGATGCCCACTCAGCCAGATGGTTCTGGGACTCTGCTCACAAACACAAGCAGAACCACCAGACAGTAACCACACTGGACTAAATCAAATTATAAGAAAACAAAAAGAAAACTATCTGACACATTGGAAAGAAACAACCCAAAACCAGAGCAAATTGAAATGCTATTTGGCCCTAAACAGAGAGTACACAATGGCAGAATACCTGAGCACCGTGACTGACCCAAAACTAAGAAGATCCTTGACTAGGTACAGACTCAGTGAGCACAGCCTAGCCATTGAGAAAGGCCGCCATAGGCAGACCTGGCTCCCAAGAGAAGACAGACTATGCACCCACTGCACACAAGATGAGGTGGAAACCGAGCTCCACTTCTTAACAACCTGCCCACTATACCAAGACATCAGAGACATATACTTCCCACAAATTGCAAACACCCAAAGAGACTTTGAAAACATGGACAATAACTCAAAACTCCCATACCTACTGGGAGAAATACAAGAATGTGCAAACACAGCAGCAAGATTTGTGAGCTGCTGTGACAAGAAAAGGACATCCAGCGGAATGCAACCACCATAAAGACTGTAGTAGAAATTCCGTCTGTAATGTACTGATTTATTTTGTTTTCTCTGTTTGATTGTTTTGTTTTGTTTGGCTTTGACAATGTAAACGTATGTTTCCCATGTCAATAAAGCCCATTTGAATTGAATTGAATTGAATTGAAATTGAATTGACAGATAGAGATACAGAGAGACAGAGAGAGACACAGAGAGACACAGAGAGACAGAGATAGACACATAGAGACACAGAGAGACACAGAGAGACAGAGAGAGACACAGAGAGACAGAGAGAGATACAGAAAGACAGAGAGAGACACAGAGAGACACAGAGAGACACAGAGATACAGAGAGAGACACAGAGAGACAGAGAGAGACACATAGAGACAGAGAGAGACACAGAGAGACAGAGAGAGATACAGAAAGACAGAGAGAGACACAGAGAGAGACACATAGAGACACATAGAGACACAGAGATACAGAGAGAGACACACAGAGACACAGAGAGACACAGAGATACAGAGAGAGACACAGAGAGACACAGAGAGACACAGAGATACAGAGAGAGACACACAGAGAGACAGAGATACAGAGAGAGACACATAGAGACACAGAGAGACACAGAGAGACAGAGAGAGACACAGAGAGACAGAGAGAGATACAGAAAGACAGAGAGAGACACAGAGAGACAGAGAGAGACACAGAGAGACAGAGAGAGACACATAGAGACACAGAGAGACACAGAGAGACAGAGAGAGACACAGAGAGACAGAGAGAGATACAGAAAGATAGAGAGATACACAGAGAGACACAGAGATACAGAGAGAGACACAGAGAGACACAGAGAGACACAGAGATACAGAGAGAGACACACAGAGAGACAGAGATACAGAGAGAGACACATAGAGACACAGAGAGACACAGAGAGACAGAGAGAGACACAGAGAGACAGAGAGAGATACAGAAAGACAGAGAGAGACACAGAGATACAGAGAGAGACACATAGAGACAGAGAGAGACACAGAGAGACAGAGAGAGACACAGAGAGACAGAGAGACACAAAGAGACAGAGAGAGACAGAGAGACACCGAGAGACAGAGAGAGATACAGAAAGACAGAGAGAGACACAGAGAGAGACACATAGAGACACAGAGAGACACAGAGATACAGAGAGAGACACACAGAGACACAGAGAGACACAGAGATACAGAGAGAGACACAGAGAGACACAGAGAGACACAGAGATACAGAGAGAGACACACAGAGAGACAGAGATACAGAGAGAGACACATAGAGACAGAGAGAGACACAGAGAGACAGAGAGAGACACAGAGAGACAGAGAGAGACAGAGAGACACAGAGAGACACAGAGAGACACATAGAGACAGAGAGAGACACAGAGATACAGAGAGAGACACATAGAGACAGAGAGAGACACAGAGAGACAGAGAGAGACACAGAGAGACAGAGAGAGACAGAGAGACACAGAGAGACACAGAGAGACACATAGAGACAGAGAGAGACACAGAGAGACAGAGAGAGACACAGAGAGACAGAGAGAGACAGAGAGACACAGAGAGACACAGAGAGACAGAGAGAGACAGAGAGAGACAGAGAGAGACAGAGAGAGACACAGAGAGACACAGAGAGACACAGAGAGACACATAGAGACAGAGAGAGACACAGAGAGACAGAGAGAGACACAGAGAGACAGAGAGAGACAGAGAGACACAGAGAGACACAGAGAGACAGAGAGAGACAGAGAGAGACAGAGAGAGACAGAGAGAGACACAGAGAGACAGAGAGAGACAGAGAGAGACAGAGAGAGACACAGAGAGACAGAGAGAGACAGAGAGAGACACAGAGAGAGACACAGAGATACAGAGAGAGACACAGAGAGACAGAGAGAGACAGAGAGACACAGAGAGACACAGAGAGACAGAGAGAGACACAGAGAGACAGAGAGAGACAGAGAGAGACAGAGAGAGACACAGAGAGACAGAGAGAGACAGAGAGAGACACAGAGAGACAGAGAGACACAGAGAGACACAGAGAGACAGAGAGAGACAGAGAGAGACAGAGAGAGACACAGAGAGACAGAGAGAGACAGAGAGAGACAGAGAGAGGAGGGAATAGAGACAGCTAGGGTATAAAAGAAAAGAAGCAGTGGAGGCTGAGAGCAAAGAGCAACAAAACAGAACAGGGTTTTCATTCACTTTCATGTATTTATCTCTTCTGCCGCAGCGGTTCATCCAGGTACAATGGAACTCATTTAGAGCCCAGTCGCTCCCGCAGCCCTCCCTTATGGATCAGAGGGCAGGCTGGCCGTCGGCCCAGAGACCCACAGCACGCTGGAGATCTGATCATCTTATAGAGGTGTGAGGGGAAGATGGGATGATAGAAAGCTGAGCAGACAAGAGGCTCTGTCTCTCCATCGCTCTCCCTCCGTCTCTCTCCCTCTCTCCCTCTGTCTCTCTCCATCTGTCTCTTTCCCTCTCTCTCTCTGTCTCTCTCTCTCTGTCTCCCTCTCTATGTCTCCCTCTCTCCCTCTGTCTATCTTCATCTGTATCTCTCCCTCTGTCTCTCTCCCTCTCTCTCTCTGTCTCTCTCTGTCTCCCTCTCTCCCTCTCCCTCTCTCCCTCTCTCTCTGTCTCTCTCTCTGTCTCTCTCTCTCTGTCTCCCTCTGTCTCTCTCCCTCTCTCTCTCTGTCTCTCTCTGTCTCCCTCTCTCCCTCTCCCTCTCTCCCTCTCTCTCTGTCTCTCTCTCTCTCTCTCTCTGTCTCCCTCTCTCCCTCTCTCCCTCTGTCTCTCTCCATCTGTCTCTCGGCAGCATCACGCCTGGACAAGAGGCAGGGGAACTATGTGAGAATGCTATTCATCGGCATTCAATACCATAGACCCCTCCAAACTCATAGCCAAGCTCAGGGACCTCTGCCAGTGGGTCTTGGACTTCCTGACGGGCAGACCCCAGGTGGTGAGAGCAGGCAACTGCACCTCCTCATCCATCACTCTCAACATAGGGGCCCCCCAGGGCTGTGTCCTGAGTCCCCTCCTCTACTCCCTGTACACACATGACTGTGTGGCACAGCGGAACAACAATCATCAAATTTGCTGATGACACAGTAGTGGTGGGCCTGATCTCTGCAAACAACGAGAGAGCCTACCTGGAAGAGGTAAAGGTTCTAGCGGGATGGTGTCAAGAGAACAGCCTCTCCCTGAACGTCAGCAAAACAAAGGAGATGATTGTGGACTTTAGGAGGTCAGGGACTACAGCCCCCTCAGCATCGACGGGGCACCGGTTGAGAGAGTGAACAGTTTTAAGTACCTCGGAGTCCACATATCCGAGGACTTGACATGGACCACACACATTGACAGTGTTGTGAAGAAGGCACGACAACGCCTCTACTTCCTTAGGCGCTTAAGGAAGTTCAACGTGAGTCAGAAGATCCTCAAGAACTTCTACTCATGCACAATAGAGAGCATCCTGACTGGCAATATCACCTCCTGGTTTGGGAATAGCACTGCACAAGACCGTAGCAGACTACAGAGAGTGGCCCGTTCAGCCGAACGCACAATTGGAGGTGGGATTCCCACTCTCCAAGACATTTACAACAAGCGGTGCATGGGCAAAGCTAAGAGAATAATCAAAGACTCCAGCCACCCAAACAACTGCCTCTTTGAACTGCTGCGGTCAGGCAAGCGATATCGGAGTCTCATGGCAAGCACAGAGAGACTCAGAAGGAGCTTCTATCCCCAGGCCATCAGGATGCTCAATGAACAATGAACAATAAGCAAACCATCAACACACCCACAGCACACATACACTCACTTTAAATAAACAACACAATGTAGCACCCACTTCCACTTTAGACACACTTTACACTTTATATTTATATTATTGGTAAGGAAATTGCACATCATTCTCATTCCTTATTGCACCTCACCACTACAAGGTGGCACCACAAGCTAAGCTATACCTCACCATTTTTGTACCAGCTGTACATACTGTATATATATATATACACTGAACAATTTTGTTGTTTACACTTGTTACGTACTTGACTTCTTGACTTTCTATTTTATACTTATTATACTTATTTTATACTATCTTGTTATTATCTAGCACACTCTCAGGAGCAAAACAGAAAGAAACATTTCAGGCAAAGTATTCTGTATTTCTGTATGACAACTAATAAAGAAACTTGAACTCAACAGAAGAGTTGGGTTCAGAAGACCTGAGCCCTCATTTATCAATTTTTCTCAGAAAGTATTCTATTTTCATACGTAAGAACAGAATTTAGAATGTGTGCACGCACAAAAAAAACTGGATTTATCACACGTGCGTACACAGGTCCTACGCACACCTGTCATGATAAATATCACCTTGCTCTATACGCTGAGGCTTGTGCACACTTTCACGTATTTGCATACCAGAACCGCCCCGATTAACCATATACGGTAATGGAACACCCCCATGAAATGTGGAAAAGTGGACTAACCCGAGCGAACTCTGAGAGACTTCACTGAGAGCGAGATTGATCACAGAGGTATCCCAAGGTAATGTCCCCATGGGCTGTACAAGTCTTCTTTAAACAAGTCAAGAAGAAACATCACAATAAATCAAGAAAAAAAAAACTCACTAAAGGCCTAGCCATAGGGAAAAAGCACCACAGGCGACATGGAGGAGAGAAACCTTAGATGGGCCGTTCAAAGGGAGATCCCCCAACTTGGATGTTAGCTTTATTTATTACATGGCGTTTTTTTTTTTTTTTTTTTTTTTTCATTTTTTGGAAGAAAAGGCAGGATATATAATGCACATACAATGCACATACAATGCACATAAAAACATACATTTAATTTTTTTGCCAATTACTTGCATTGGCTTGCCCCTTGCCTCATTTAAAATAAAATAAAAACTCCTACCCCCTAACCCCTGCACCAACCACCGTTGACAAAACGTTTTCGTCAAAATGCTTGATTGTGATTGGTCAATAGCGCTTGGTTACCCCTGACAGCGGTGAATAATTTCTCGATAACTGACCGCTGCCATGGGCAACGCGCAATAATGGCCGCTGATACGGGTAACACAGCGCTATTGACCAATCACAATCAAGCATTTTGATCGCAGTCACGAAAGCTAAGCATCATTATGCACAGCTGCACTCATCAGTGCAATCAGACCACACACCTGCCGGCTGCCGGCGTTGACAGAGGAGCCACAGAACAACTGCGTCTGCATTTGATCTCGTCTTGTCGATGGTGTAAAATGAATTAGGTATATTGTTAGTAAGTTAGCCATGTAATAAGCGGGATAATGTATAGCTATACTCGGTCATTGTCGCAAAACAATTTACCTTCACTGCGTTTAGAACACCTCGGCGCGGCGCCTCAGTGTTCTAAACTCCGTGTCGGTCAATTATTTTGCGACAATGACCGAGTATAGCTATACATTATCCCTTACATATGGCCCTCTTTGTTCACACAGTTCACAAGGAAGATATTCTTCTTCTGTATAATTATAATAATGTGTCAGCCAGGGAGGATTCTGACCTGATCTGACCTCTAGTGGATAGACCTTTCAACTCTCCAGGTACACGCAAAATATGCAAGCAAGTATGTGAACAATGTCGTGTCTACTTGTGCGCATGGTTAAAATAAATCATACAGAGACCCTATGCCTTTGCGTGAGAGGGGAGAATGGCTGGTTGGTTCAGGGGTTAGTTCCGGTCACTAGTGTAATGTAATGTAATGGTTGGTTGGTCCATGATTTAGTCCCTGCCCCAAGTCATACCCAGAGACAATATACTGAGCAAAATATAGCACTACTATGCACATGGAAGACACACACACACACACACACACACACACACACACACACACACACACACACACACACACACACACACACACACACACACACACACGCACGCACACACGCACGCACGCATGCATGCACGCACGCACACACACACACACACGCATGCACGCACACACACACACACACAGAGAGACACACACATACACACAGTAGAAATGCACACATGAAGTGAAAATTATAGAAGAAGGGGGATGTGGATAAAACATGTGAAGAGTGAAAAGCCTGTGTGTGTGTGTGTGTGTGTGTGTGTGTGTGTGTGTGTGTGTGTGTGTGTGTGTGTGTGTGTGTGTGTGTGTGTGTGTGTGTGTGTGTGTGTGTGTGTGTGTGTGTGTGTGTGTGTGTGTGTGTGTGTGTGTGTGTGTGTGTGTGTGTGTGTGTGTGCGTGCCTGCGCGCGCGCGTGCGTGCGTGTGTGTGTGCGCGTGTTGAGGCTACATTGATCCTTTGTGTCCGTCTACGTCTGTTTTTAATTCATTTTCGATGAGGATCCGTTTGTTGGGCAGGGTTGACAAATCTGTCTCCACCAGATTTGTGTCTGTTTTTGATGGACAGAAAAGGTCGGAGAAGGTGAACATTTTTAACTGACTGATGTGTTACCATCCGCTAAGCTGTTGCTTCTGCAAAGGCATGATTAAGTCAGGTTCTAATTTAAAATAAAGAAACGGACAGTAATATCTTCCATCAAATTTCTAGACAGATTGAGAGTGGCAGAGAGAGAGAGAGAGAGAGAGAGAGAGAGAGAGAGAGAGAGAGAGAGAGAGAGAGAGAGAGAGAGAGAGAGAGAGAGAGAGAGAGAGAGAGAGAGAGAGAGAGAGAGAGACTCAGGGGGATTGATAATTTGGTACAAATCACAACTCCACCAGTCAATACAGATTCTAAAAACCGGGAACAATCATATTTGGTTAAAACTAAATAAAGAAGTAATCCCCTCTCAAAGAGATCTATTTATCTGTGGAATATATGTACCACCCACTGGGTCTCCATATTACTCAGACGACATCTTCTCCAACCTTGAGTCAGAAATAATGTCTTTATCAAAGTTAAGGTCATGTGCTTGTTTGCGGTGACTTTAATGCCCGAACGGGAACCCACCCTGATTTCACCAGTACACATGGTGACAAATTTATATCTGACCACCACACCATATGCAACCATGTAAACCCGTCCCCTAGAAATAACCATGACACCTCCATAAACAAAAATGGGAAGGACTTATTACAGCTGTGTAGAGGACTGAGGACTGTCAATGGGCGTGTGAGAGGGGACTCACAAGGAAGGTACACTTACTGCTCATCCCTTGGCAGCAGCACAGTAGATTACATGATAACAGATCTGGATCCAGTATCTTTCAGTTCATTCACAGTCAAACCTCTGACCCCACTCTCCGACCACAGTCAGATCACTGCATACATGAAAAGAACCGAGTCTCTCAAAAATCCCCCTACACAGCCCAGTAAACTACACAACATCCCCAAATACTACAGATGGTCCCAGAACAGCATGCAGGACTACCAGAGAGCCATCGCCAGTGATGGGATACAATCACTGTTAGATACGTTCCTAGCCACGCCATACTCTAACAGTGTTGAAGGAGTCAACCTAGCTGTAGAACACATAAATTATATATTTGAAAGAACTGCAATACAGTCCAAATTAAAATGATCAGGTAACAAACAGAGAAAAACTAAAAAGGACCACTGGTTTGACAAAGAATGTAAAGTTCTTAGAACACAGTTAAGAAGAATATCAAACCAGAAACACGTAAACCCACACAATGACACCTTACGCCTCCAATACTGTGAATCACTGCAACACTACAAAAAGACCATCAGAATTAAAAGGAACAATCACGTGAATAAACAATTATGCAAAATAGAGGACTCTCTAAGCTCTAACTCCTTCTGGGACCACTGGAACTCATTGAATAAAGATAAGCCGGAAGAAATGGCTATTCAAGATGGGGATGTTTGGACAAACCACTTCACATCACTCTTTACAACTGTACCCCTGAATACAAAAACGGAAACCAGCCAGATATGTGAAAAATTACAAAAATGGGAAGATATCATAAAGGATAATCAAAACGCTCTAGACTTCCCAATCACAGAACAAGAGCTGAAATCAAAACTCCAGTGCCTTAAAGCTAGAAAGGCCTGTGGTACAGATGGCATATTAAATGAAATGATTAAACACAGCTCTGAAAAATTCCAATTGGCTATTTTAAAATTATTCAATTTGACACTAAATTTAGGCTATTTTCCTGATATCTGGAATGAAGGACTCATAACCCCAATAGTCAAGAGTGGAGATAAACATGACCCAAAAAAACTATATGGGTATCTGTGTGATGAGTAATTTGGGCAAACTTCTATGTAGTATCATCAACACCAGACTCATAGAATTCCTTACGGAACACAGTGTTCTAAGTAAAAGCCAAATCGGATTCTTACCAAATTATCGTACCTCTGACCATATATACACTCTTAAAACCCTAATTGACATTCACGTAAAACAGAACAAAAACAAAATATATTCCTGCTTTGTCGATTTTGAAAAAGCTTTTGATTCAATTTGGCACAAAGGTCTTTTCTTCAAAATTCTAGAAAGTGGTGTTGGAGGAAATACATATGACTTGATCAAATCCATGTACACAAAAAACAGATGTGCTGTTAGAATTGGCAATAAAAGAACACATTTCTTCACCCAGGGTTGCGGAGTCCGCCAGGGGTGAAATTTAAGCCCAACATTGTTTAATATATATATAAATGAATTAGCAAAGTTATTAGAACTTTCTAATGCACCCGGTCTGACTCTGCACGATACCAATGTAAAATTACTGATGTATGCAGATGATCTGGTTCTGCTGTCAGCCACTAAAGAGGGTCTACAACAGAACCTAGACAACCTCCACCAGTTCTGCCAGACATGGTCTCTGAACGTAAACATGAAGAAGACTAAAGTCATGGTCTTTCAAAGGAGACACAAGTCTCAGAGTTCACATAATACATTTAAATTAGGCACACACATATTAGAAAACACAAAAAGCTACCCATATTTGGGATTGAAAATAAATCATAATGGTAACTTCAATATGGCTGTGAATGAACTGAAGGAGAAGGGAAGAAGGGCTTTTTATGCCATCAAAAGGAAAATTCCAATTGACATCCCAATTAGCACCTGGCTCAAAATTCAAAATTCTGTAATAAATCCAATAATATTATATGGCAGTGAAGTGTGGGGTCCATTAACTAACCAAGACTTCCCAAAATGGGAAAAACACCCATTAGAAGTACTGCATGCAGAATTGTGCAAAAACCTACTTAGGGTCCACATACACACTGCCAATAATGCATGCAGGGCAGAACTTGGCCAATACCCCCTAATCATTCAAATTCAAAAGCGAGCCATCAAATTTTATACACACCTCCAATCAAGTGACCCCCACTCCTACCACTACAAAGCTATTCAGAGCCAAGAGATGAACCCAGATAAGAGTCGCCTCTGCCAGCTAGTCAGAAATCTCTGCCCACAAACGCTTCAGGACAGACACCAAGAAATCTGGCCCAACCAAATAATCTCAAAACAAAAAGAAAATTATATAGAATATTGGAACAAATCAACCAAATCTCAAAGTAAATTAGAATTATATTTGACCCTAAACAGAGAGTACACAGTGGCAGAATACCTGACCACTGTGAATGAGATAAAATTAAGAAAAACATTGACACGGTACAGACTGAGTGGACATAGTCTAGCCATAGAAACAGGCCGTCACTGTCAGGATCCTAGGCCCGGTCATGGTTGGACGGGTCAGGATGGTAACTTTGAGCAGTGCTCTCCACCTGACAGTGGGCAGTACCCTCCACCTAACTTTGGGCAATGCCCTACATCTGACATTGGCCCTCGGCCTGATATTGGCGCCCTACCACCCTCTAGTGGTCACAAACAATTGGTGCACGCTACAATGACAAATATCTTGACCACTGTATTAACAATAATTAATTGTGTAATCAATGTGGTGTCCTGGTGTGTGCTGTCATTGTCTTTCCCTCCCCTGGTGTGATGTCATGCACTGTGTTGGGTTGTTAGGAGTTGCCTTTGTGTTTAGTTGTGTTTATTTGTTCTTTGCTTATTGTCTAGGGGTTGTTTGTGATTCTGTGTTGGCCAGGTGTTCTTAATTGTTAATTAGTTGGGGTATATAGGGTTCTGTCTGTCCTCCCTTCTGTGTGGCGACATTCCTCCAGTTACCCCCTGTTCCTCCACGTCGTGTCGCATCGTTCTCCCTCTAGTAAGTCTTAGTGTTTGTTGTTTTGTATTGTGAAGTTTGTTATTTAGTTTCTGTATTTTCCCTGTATTGCACTGGATTCTACAGTAAACACCCTTCTCCAAGCTTCACTCCTCGCCTCTGCCTCCTCCATTCTTTCCCTTTCTGTATTATTGCATTCTACCTAACCCCATCGTGACAGAATGTCGCCACCAATAATGAATACAGCAGAAAGGGCAAGCGATACCATTCGGGTCGTCCTGAGCCTGATGGCCGGTGAGACTGACATGAAGCATTACTCACCGGCCAAGTGGGGGTTCCTGCTCCGGGAGATCGACCAGGTCGCCATGGAGAATCCGACACTGGAGCCAGCGATGTGGGAGATGGCTGAACATGTTGCTGGCCTCATGGAGAAGCACAAGTCGGAGGCTAGGGTAGCTAGCCTGCCGACTGTTCTCAGGCTTACGGTCAGCCTAGATCCTCCCACAGCCGCTGAGGCTGCTCGGATGTCCATCGCCGATCTGTCGTCTACAGCCAACATAGCTCCGACCGTTAGCTTCGTGCCAATAGCTAACCGGTCATCTCCAGTTAGCACAGCTCCGCCTGTTAGCTCCGCCACTATAGATGGCCAGACGTCCCCAGTTGGTACAGCTCTACCCGTTAGCTCCGCTCATACAGCTAACCAGACGTCCACAGCTAACATAGCTCCGCCGGTTAGCCTTGTGTCAAGGGCTAACCAGCCACTCCCAGCTAACCTAGCTCCGCCCGTTAGCTTCGTGTCAATAGCTAACCGGCCGTTTCCAGCTAGCACAGTCTCCACTGCCAGACTAGGCTCCAGGTTCAGGGTGAGCCTAGTATCTGAGACAGACCAGATGTCTCCAGCTAGCACAGTCTCCACTGCCAGACTAGGCTCCAGGTTCAGGGTGAGCCTAGTACCGGAGACGGACCAGATGTCCCAAGCTAGCCAGGCACTCCCAGCTAACCTAGCTCCGCCCGTTAGCTTCGTGTCAATAGCTAACCAGCCACTCCCAGCTAACCTAGCTCCGCCCGTTAGCTTCGTGTCAATAGCTAACCAGCCACTCCCAGCTAACCTAGCTCCGCCCGTTAGCTTCGTGTCAATAGCTAACCAGCCACTCCCAGCTAACCTAGCTCCGCCCGTTAGCTTCGTGTCAATAGCTAACCAGCCACTCCCAGCTAACCTAGCTCCGCCTGTTAGCCCCGCTACAGTAGCTAACCAGACGCCCACTGCCACCCTAGGCTCCAGGTTCAGGGTGAGCCTGGTAGCTGAGACGGACCAGATGTCCCAAGCTAGTCAGGTCTCTGCAGCTAGCAGGCCTAGGAGGGCTATTAGGACAGGAGCTGCTAGGCTCTCCCCGACTGTTAGCTTAGCCTCGGCAGCTAGCCAGGCATTCTCAGCTAGCACAGTTCCCACAGTGAGTCCAGGGCCCACAGTTAGCCTAGCCCCTGAGGCTAGTATGGCTAGTAAGGCCTCCACAGCTGGTCCAGCTTCCACGCCCAGTCCAGCCTCTGCTCTGGGTCCTGGCTCCTCATCCCCGGATCCTACACCACGCCTCGCCGCCGCGACCGATCCGGTCTCCACGCCCTGCCCGGCCTCTCCACCTGGTCCGGCTGCCGTGCCGGCTCCCGGCTCTTCGACGGATCCTGGCTCCCCGTCTGGTCCAGCTCTGCGCCGTGATCAGCGTCCTGGTCCTCGCCGGGGTCCTCGCCGGGGTCTTCGCCGTGGTCTTCGCCGTGGTCTGCGTGGGATCCTGCTCCAGGGGTCGTCGCCGCCGCACCTCCGGTCCGGCTCTCCTGAACCGGCCCCGAGTCCGGCGGCTGGAGGGTCTCTCGCCCGGGATCCTGCTCCAGGGTCCAGCTCCCCTTCCCGGGCTTCTACACCTGTACCCACCCCCCCTCGTCGGGCCTCGGTGCCCGTCCCCACTCTCCCTCGCCGGGCCTCGGTTCTCAGGTTCTGCCCCCCTCCCCGGGTCTCGGTGCCCATCCCCACCCCCCCTCGTCGGACCTCTGTTCCCAGGTCCAGTCCTCCTCCCCGGGCCTCTGTTCCCGTCCCCACCCCCCCTCTCCGGGCATCTGCGCCCGTTTTCTACCCCCCTGGCTGCTATGCCCCTCCTGGGGTTTTCGCTCGGCCTCCCGGCCCCTGGTCTTCGGGTCTCCTCCCTGGATCCTCTCCGGGGTTCCAGCTTCCTCCCTCGCCTGGCTATGGACGTTGTCTTCGGTGGTCTGGAAGCCCCCCGTTGAGGGGGAGGTACTGTCAGGATCCTAGGCCCGGTCATGGTTGGACGGGTCAGGATGGTAACTTTGAGCAGTGCTCTCCACCTGACAGTGGGCAGTACCCTCCACCTAACTTTGGGCAATGCCCTACATCTGACATTGGCCCTCGGCCTGATATTGGCGCCCTACCACCCTCTAGTGGTCACAAACAATTGGTGCACGCTACAATGACAAATATCTTGACCACTGTATTAACAATAATTAATTGTGTAATCAATGTGGTGTCCTGGTGTGTGCTGTCATTGTCTTTCCCTTCCCTGGTGTGATGTCATGCACTGTGTTGGGTTGTTAGGAGTTGCCTTTGTGTTTAGTTGTGTTTATTTGTTCTTTGCTTATTGTCTAGGGGTTGTTTGTGATTCTGTGTTGGCCAGGTGTTCTTAATTGTTAATTAGTTGGGGTATATAGGGTTCTGTCTGTCCTCCCTTCTGTGTGGCGACATTCCTCCAGTTACCCCCTGTTCCTCCACGTCGTGTCGCATCGTTCTCCCTCTAGTAAGTCTTAGTGTTTGTTGTTTTGTATTGTGAAGTTTGTTATTTAGTTTCTGTATTTTCCCTGTATTGCACTGGATTCTACAGTAAACACCCTTCTCCAAGCTTCACTCCTCGCCTCTGCCTCCTCCATTCTTTCCCTTTCTGTATTATTGCATTCTACCTAACCCCATCGTGACAGTCACAGGCAAAACTGGCTGCCCAGAGAGGCCAGGCTGTGTTCACTTTGCCATCAGGGGGATGTTGAGACAGAACCTCACTTCCTGCTATACTGTGAGAAATACAAGGATCTAAGAGAAGTCTTCTTTGATCAAATAAATAAAATTGATGCACAGTTTATCCATCTCCCTGATCACCAAAAGCTGCTATACGTGTGTGGGGAGAAAAGTCAGTGTACAGCATTAGCTGCAAAATATGTAGATGGTTGTCGCACAATAAGAGAACAAGCTCTGTAAATGTATCTGAGTGGCCACACTTGAAAAATGACTACTCGATTGAGTGACTATTTTGTAAATTAATATGTTTCTTGTTGATTGTCTTTACTGATATTACTAATATTATGATATTTTATTGCTTAATATATATGTTATTGTTTGTATGTTGAACTTGCTTTGGCAATAAGTATGTTAATATTTCATGCCAATAAAGCCTATTTGAATTTGAATTTGAGAGAGAGAGAGAGAGAGAGAGAGAGAGAGAGAGAGAGAGAGAGAGAGAGAGAGAGAGGGAGAGGGAGAGGGAGAGGGAGAGAGAGAGAGAGAGAGAGAGAGAGGCTAAATGTGTACTTGACTGCAAAGTCATTCACATGCAGAAGAGGAGCACAGTTCAGTGTTTTCAACTCAAATATTGTTTTCTTAACGCAGTGGATTTGCAAGTGGTCGTCTACGAGATGTGTGTGAATTGAGCAATAACACTTTTGTCGAGGAAACATTTTTAGCAGCTCAAGAAGAAGAGTGTTTATTTACATATTTTAAGCCAGATCAGGCTGACACTTCATGATGAAGCCCAGAGTCAGCCGGAACCATGTGTACAGGCCTGCCCTGCAATAGACCACATGCTGTGGAAACAAATTGAAAAGCAGAAAAATCTATTTCTGAATCCTGTGCATCGATACGGGATTGCAAAGGTAGGAATCTCAGTTAGTACGTGAATACGTTATCCCTCCCGCCCTGGAGGTAAACGGTACCCTACCCCCCCCCCCCCCTCACAGTGAGCTGTGGTGTTCCACAAGGAAGCATACTAGGACCGCTACTGTTCCTAATTTATGCAAATGTCATGTCGTCAGCTTGTGACTGCAACTTGTTCTTGTTCGCAGACGACTCAGCCCTGCTGGTCTCTGACAAGAACAAGTTACAGGTTGAAAAAAACCTCAGCTCGGAACTAGGCAAAATCTGCATATGGCTCGCTGATAACAAACTATCATTACACATGGGCAAAACAGAGTCCATTCTCTTCGGTTCAAATAACAAACTCAGCAAGACCAATGGCTTCTCAGTTACAGTGGGTGACAATATTGTCACAAGGAAAGATGAAATTACCTACCTGGGCTCCATCCTAGAGGCTAATCTTTCCTGTGACAAAATGGCATCCAATGTAATAAAAAAAGTCAACCAACGAACTCGATTCTTGTACCGGATCTAGTCTCTGGTAAACAAGAACACCCTGAAGACTCTGGCAGGAGCACTCATACAAGGGTACTACGACTATGCTTGCACCTCATGGTACCAAAGCACCTCAAAGGCGCTAAAGACAAAATTACAAACATCTCAAAATAAACTGGTCAGACTACTGGTTGACCTTACTCCTAGAACCCACCTCACCCCTGCCCACTTTGACAACCTAGGATGGCTTAGAGTAGACGACAGTACAGCAACTTGCAATGGGGCTGGTCTACAAGATACACTACACGACCAAGGTACCCATGTACATGTCAAAATACATCCCAAATGTCAGTGAATACCACGATCACAACACCAGAGGGAGCTCCACAAATCATGTTAAACCCAGATTCGGCTCAAACAAGGGACTAAACACGTTTTGCAATTATGCCACATCAATGTGGAACGCCCTACCCAAAGCTGTAAAGGAATGTGAATCACTACCCACTTTTAAAAACACTCTCAAAGAACACCTACGGGAGACTGCAATTCGAAACTGGCCCATGTAAATGTCCTAACCCAACCCCCTCCAATGTACAGTAAATGACCAAGTATGGTTGTCAATATTCCAATGTACAGTTTTGCCGTCAAATGAATATACTCTTTTCTGGACTCTTTTTGAAGCGCTAACCCTTTGTAGTGTGGTAGGGAAAGTGTTAACCCTTTGTAATGTGGTAGTGAAGGGGTTAACCCTTTGTAATGTGGTAGTGAAAGTGTTAACCATTTGTACTGTGGTAGTGAAAGTGTTAACCCTTTGTAGTGTGTTAGTGTTGAGTTTGAGTTGAGTTTATTAGCATCCCCATTAGCTGTTGCATGACAACAACTAGACTTCCTGGGGTCCACAGTGAGGCTTAACCTTTTGTAGTGTGGTAGTGAAATGGTTAAGACGGCTTGTAGCAGAACCACGGTTTGTCAGGTTCTTCTGAAAAACATTTGCGCGGAAAATGAAACGTGCACGCCAGCATGGTCATCTATTATTGGGGTTACCAAAGGAACAATATACCAAACCCCACCCTAATTTCTTGACCCTCCAATCACAACGGTTGCTTCTTTGTTTGTCTGAGTGAAGCAACAGTTGTGATTGGAGGATCAAGAAAAGAGGGCAGGGTTTGAGATAGGTAAATTCAAAGTGCACAGAGATACACATTTGTATGCAGTGACGTGTGGTTCGGTTTTGGACAAGTTTGATTTTGTTTTTAGTCAGTATACCAAATAGCAGTGGCACAGTGGTGATTTCATAAGGGGTTGCACTGTGTTTTAATGACGTCACATGCACGCGCATGCGCATACATGTTCCCTCGCGAATAAAGACGATGCCTAATTGCCTCTAGGAATGGAATGTAACACATTTCATTCGCAGGATTTGTGTGAATGGTCCAACTGTAGTATTTGAACACACCTGACGACCTGAGCTATTGTTATGCAAAGTAGCCAGGTGGGTACTTGGCGCAGAGTCGAGTGGACATTCTTGTGTGCACGCGCATGCACATCCGTGCGTGTGCGTGCTCTCTTGCTCAAAAAGCAGATGGAACCTGCGTGCAACCCCGTCCGACCACTGCACCACTGCCAAATAGGAAGGTATACTGACTGTCATGGGTCTATGCAAAGGTATCGATTTTCACTATAGCCTACTTCTACATATTGTAAAAAAGTTAAACAAATAGTGTATAGTATTTAGGGCTAAAGTTAAATGTAAGTAAATAGTAAATAGTTTAAGTAAATTGCTTTTTGTAGACTGTTAATGTCACAAGCATAGTTATTTCAGCTTCAGATGTATCATTTGATTTGCTAGTGTTTTTAGTGCAGCCTCTCTGAGCACAGCCAACTCTCTGGAGGCTGAGGGGGCGTGGCCTTCTGTTCACCAGACACTATAGATGCTTGATTGTTAAGGACCACTCACCATCCTTACACCACTCAGCACAACCGATGGGCCAAGCGGAGTACATTATGCAATATCTACAAGGAAGCAGATTGGATATCCGAAAAGGCTTGATTCTGTTGATTTCCAGGGGGATAGAGATCAAGGGACTTTAGTCATCATTTTCACTACAACAACAATTTTGTGTAATTTTACATCAACATACCTGCTGTTAAAAAAATACAACGAGGTTGAAAAAGACGCTTTTCCTTGCACTGAATCTTTAACATAATGGATACTGCCACATGTATTGTAGGCCTATACTGTATTCCGCTCCGCTGTATTATTAAAGATTAAACTGGACTTGGAGAAGTCTTTATTCGTAGCACACATTGCAACGTATTCATGCAGCGAACACACACATGCGAGATGGGCAACACACATAGGAACACACACACATGCATCTTTTTTGGGTCGCCGATAACGTTTTCTCCCTGCGCTTGACCCATCCCGATTATCCTTCCCTCCAAGGGCAACCGGGAGCAGACATGGGTTGCAGCATGGGGGCGTGCCCGGGGACCAATCCAAATGCTCCTGTCCGTCTTCGTCAGGGACGCGACAGCGTTAGCGATCTGTTCTGCATGTTTTTCCATTGGGTTTATCTTTTTTTCTGGATGGGACACCATTGCGAGCACGGGGAGAACATACAAACTCCACACAGAAAGGCCTGGGAGATACCCCACCTGGGTACCTGACAACCCGGCAACCTGCTCGCCAAGCGGTAATCGAACCCAGGATCTTCTTGCTGTGAGGCGACAGTGTTAACCACTACACCACCGTGCGGTATTAGATGTCACTGCACTATTATTGTGAAAATATTGTGGAGCTTGACAAGTCACAATAATAATATTAATAATCGTACACTCCCTGACAGAATACAACACTTTCTCTTTAGTGAGAACTCACCTCCTCCGTGTCTGAAAGGGTTGCGCTCTATCGATTAATAATTAAGAGGAGGAGGTGTTTTTATAAATAGAGACAGAGATGAAATATGGAGGAGGACCAGTGTGTCTGTTGAGCAGAGGGTAGAGCTGAAAAGAGAACT
>NC_140181.1:76970482-76972982 GCF_963971535.1 Notolepis coatsorum
ACTAGCCGTCTTGGAATGTTGGCGTAGTTAGGAGACAAGGAGAGGAGACAAGGAGAGGAGACAAGGAGAGGAGACAAGGAGAGGAGACAAGGAGAGGAGACAAAGAGAGGAGGCAAAGAGAGGAGGCGAGGATGGAGTGAGTCCTGCTCCTGTATTTGGGAGGAAAACCTGCAATGGAAATAGAGAGAGAGAGAAGAGAGAGAGAGAGAGAGAGAGAGAGAGAGAGAGGAGAGAGAGAGAGAGAGAGAGAGAGAGAGAGAGAGAGAGAGAGAGAGAGAGATGGACAGAACGTTGCTGTACTTAAGCACATCTCTCTATGATTAATAATGCAACGCCATGCCTGACATCCTGCGCTCATCTCGCTCTCCCTCCCCTGTTCCTCCTCCCTCTCTTCTCCTCCATCCTCTCAACCTCTCCACCTTTCCTCTTCTCTTTCTCTGCTCTTCCTGTTCCTCCTCCTCCCTCTCTCTCCATCCTATCAACCTCTACACCTTTCCTCTTCTCTTTCTCTGCTCTTCCCTGTTCCTCCTCCCTCTCTTCTCATCCATCCTTTCAACTTCTCCACCTTTCCTCTTCTCTTTTTCTGCTCTTCCCTGTTCATCTTCCCTCTCTTCTCCTCCATCCTCTCAACCTCTCCACCTTTCCTCTTCTCTTTCTCTGCTCTGACTGAGACTGAGTTTCTTCCCCTCAGCGGCTCGCCTGGTTAACGAGTCAGGTGTCCCCTGCTCCACCCCCCTCTATGGCGAGCTGCTAGGGCTGGACTTCTGGACTTGAACTATGCTGCACTGTATCCATGTCCCCTACCACTACCACTGCACTTTACTGTCTTATTGTTGTCTCACTGTTCTGTCCTGTTTTGCACTTATTTATTTATCATTATTATTATTTTGTTGTTCCTATTTGTGAATAATCATGCACTGAAATGTCAAATCACGTTCCATTTGTACCTGTACAATATGGTGAATAAAGTAATCTGAATCTGAATCTGAATCTTCCCTGTTCATCCACCATCTCTTCTCCTCCATCCTCTCAATCTCTCCACCTTTCCTCTTCTCTTTCTCTGCTTTTCCCTGTTCCTCCTTCCTCTCCCTCTCAACCTCTACAAACGCAAAATATGTTAAAGACGGGGGCAACCTCCAGCAATGGTGAGAAGTCAAAGTCAAAATTAGACTGGTAGGGTCCTTTAACCACACCTTAAACTAACCATAACCCTTACACAATCCATTAAAACCAACCTTAACGCTAACCATAACCGTTCACCTAAAGACTAACTTTAACCCTAACCATAACTGTTAACATAAAATCTAACCGCATACCCTAACCATAACTGTTAACGAACCTTAAAACTCCTCTCCTCCCATTCCTCATTGAAAGCACACCTTTACAGGAATCGCCAATCACAGGAATAGGATGTATAGATATCATTTATCTGTTAAAAGGGTGTCATGAGTTGTCAACTTGTCATGGTATCACAAACCTGCAAATCTGCATGCAGCAATCTGCTGGTAGTGCACCTTAACTCCACCTTCATACCCGTGTGTTCTTTTCATGCACGATAACCGCTTCGCGTGACACTGACACGCTGTCCTGTAGTGGACCGGCAGGCATCTTTCACGCAGGGTTGCCTCTCTCCTCCACCTCTCCTTCTCACTCTCTCTCTCTTGTCTCTTTTTTACCCCATAATTCCTTCTTGTTGCAGTTAAAAACTCTCTCACTCTCTCTTTTCTCCTTGGCTTGAATCCTATCCCCCTCTCTCTCTCTCTCTCTCTCTCTCTCTCTCTCTCTCTCTCTCTCTCTCTCTCTCTCGCACGCACGCACGCACGCACGCACGCACGCACGCACGCACGCACGCACGCACGCACGCACACACGCACGCACACACACACACACACACACACACACACACACACACACACACACACACACACACACACACACACACACACACACACACACACACACACACACACACACACACACACACACACACACACACACACCTCAGAGTCCCGATCCAACTTAGTCCACTGTTGACTTATTCAATACACCTAACTCCAGTCTATTTTAGAAGTCATACAATATTCAACGACTTAGAAAACTGCAAGACTGCAAAGACAAGTTTGTTTTCCTGCACGTGTGTTCCTCTCCCCCTTTATTCTACAGCTCATTACTCATCACATCATAGTCCTCATAATTATGGTCCAGAAAACCACAGTCATCTGCATCTTCTTGCCCTTCTGCCTCCAAACTCGGCGCCACTTACTGAGATGATTATGGGTGGTTTCTCAAAGCCATAAATGCTCGGGAAGTTTTGCAAGGCAATTTAAATGAGCGATCTTGCTGATGAAACGCTTGTCCGTCATTTTATTCAGACTGGTTCGGTCGCATTCATCAACGTACCTGCAGAAAGTAGGCTAATATGCTATCTACATTATCTTACAGGTTGTCTGTGTATTGACAGCGGGATTCTCATTGTGTTGCTATTGGCATGCGTTGGAAT